>NC_080041.1:67558005-67658748 GCF_012489685.1 Lotus japonicus
CTTCAGGAGATGGCAAGAACCATGCTCTAAGAAACTGGCATGGCTAAGCACTTTTGGGCAGAGGCAGTAATACAAGCATGTTACATTCAGAACAGAATCTCTGTGAGACCAATTCTGAATAAGACTCCTTATGAATTGTGGAAGAACATAAAACCCAACATTTCTTATTTTCATCCTTTTGGCTGTGTTTGTTATGTTCTCAATACTAAGGATAGATTGCATAAATTTGATGCTAAGTCTTCTAAGTGTCTTTTACTCGGTTACTCTGAGAGATCTAAAGGTTTTAGATTTTATAATACTGATGCTAAGACTATTGAAGAATCTATTCATGTTAGATTTGATGATAAGCTTGACTCTGACCAGTCAAAGCTAGTTGAAAAGTTTGCAGATTTAAGCATTAATGTTTCTGACAAAGGCAAAGCTCCAGAGGAAGATGAGCCAGAGGAAGATGAACCAGAGGAAGAAGCTGGTCCCTCTAACTCACAAACTCTGAAGAAGAGCAGAATCACTGCAGCTCACCCTAAGGAATTGATTCTGGGCAACAAAGACGAACCAGTCAGAACCAGATCTGCCTTCAGACCCTCTGAAGAGACCTTGCTCAGTCTGAAAGGATTGGTGTCCTTAATTGAACCCAAGTCCATAGATGAAGCTCTTCAGGACAAGGATTGGATTCTGGCCATGGAAGAAGAATTGAATCACTTCTCCAAGAACGATGTTTGGAGCTTAGTGAAGAAGCCTGAGAGTGTCCATGTTATTGGAACGAAATGGGTATTCAGAAACAAGCTGAATGAGAAAGGAGATGTAGTCAGAAACAAGGCAAGGCTAGTTGCTCAAGGCTACAGCCAGCAGGAAGGAATAGACTACACTGAAACATTTGCTCCAGTAGCAAGACTGGAGGCAATCAGACTGTTGATCTCTTTCTCAGTAAATCACAACATAGTTCTACATCAGATGAACGTGAAGAGTGCCTTCCTAAATGGTTATATCTCAGAGGAAGTCTATGTTCATCAACCCCCAGGTTCTGAAGATGAGAAGAAACCAGACCATGTGTTCAAATTGAAGAAATCACTCTACGGTCTGAAGCAAGCTCCCAGAGCATGGTATGAGAGACTCAGCTCATTCCTTCTGGAGAATGAGTTTGTACGGGGTAAAGTAGATACAACTCTTTTTTGCAAGACTTATAAAGATGATATCTTAATTGTGCAAATTTATGTTGATGATATTATATTTGGTTCTGCTAATCAATCTCTATGCAAAGAATTTTCTGAGATGATGCAGGCTGAATTTGAGATGAGTATGATGGGAGAATTAAAGTACTTTCTGGGAATACAAGTTGATCAAACACCAGAAGGAACATATATCCATCAGAGCAAGTACACTAAAGAACTTCTGAAGAAGTTCAACATGCTGGAATCTACAGTGGCCAAGACTCCAATGCATCCTACATGCATTCTGGAGAAAGAAGATAAAAGTGGTAAAGTATGTCAGAAGCTCTATCGTGGCATGATAGGTTCACTTCTATACTTAACTGCATCTAGGCCAGACATACTATTTAGTGTTCATTTATGTGCTCGTTTCCAATCAGATCCAAGGGAAACCCACTTAACTGCTGTTAAGAGGATCCTAAGGTATCTGAAAGGCACCACTAACCTTGGCTTGATGTATAAGAAAACATCAGAGTATAAGCTTTCAGGTTACTGTGATACTGATTATGCTGGAGATAGAACAGAGAGAAAAAGTACTTCTGGAAATTGTCAATTTCTGGGAAGCAATCTAGTCTCATGGGCAAGCAAGAGGCAATCAACCATTGCACTATCAACTGCAGAGGCAGAATATATCTCAGCAGCAATATGCAGCACTCAGATGCTCTGGATGAAACATCAGCTGGAGGATTATCAGATCCTTGAGAGCAATATCCCAATCTATTGTGATAACACTGCTGCAATCTCATTGAGTAAGAATCCTATCCTGCATTCAAGGGCAAAGCACATTGAGGTAAAGTATCACTTTATTAGAGATTATGTACAGAAGGGCGTACTTCTTCTGAAGTTTGTTGATACTGACCATCAATGGGCAGATATCTTTACAAAGCCCTTAGCAGAGGATAGATTTAATTTTATTCTGAAAAATCTAAACATGGACTTTTGTCCAGAGTGAAGATGGATCAGAACCTCTGACTATGATACTTCTTGATCAGAAGATGTCTAGTCCAGAAGGTAACTCAATCAGAGTGTGTGTACCCACTGGTACTGACTCTGAAGCTGAGACAGCAACCCGTGTGTCAGTATTTCTGATGCATAGTTCCTTGTGCCCGTGTGACAGTCTGTTATGATTGCGTGTAGATGTGCTTCTCTCCTGTGTGTGATTTGTGTATTTCCTGTTACTATCTATCTTTAATTTTCAACCGTTGATCTTAAAGTGCTTTTTAGATCAACAACGGTTATTTGTCAAAACCCACTATACACACACGATCTCTTTCACTTCCGGTTTTTACTCTCTCTCTCTCTGCTATTTCGAAAACCGCTTATCCTCGTTTTCTCTCTCGATCTCTCTTCATCCTTCAACCTTCATCTTCTACCTCAAACCTTCAACCGCTTCAAAAATGGTGAGTCAAACCAGAAGAACTACTGCAGATGCAACCCAGTTCCCTCACATGGTAGTTGGTCTAGCCACGGGTCAAAGGGGCCCTGAGAATCCGACACAAGATCAAGGTCAAGCTCAAGAGCAGACTATTCCAATTGCAGAACGGGGCTGTGCCGTCCACTGCGTATATGTTCCTGAGGAACTTCAAGTCCTGGCAGAATGGAGATTCGACCTCGACAACCTGGCTGCAAATGGGTATGATCTTCGTCCTGAAGTCCAAGTTCAAGGTTGGGGAAATTACTTCAACAGACTTCGAGGACCGGTGTATGATAAACTGATCAAGGAATTCTGGAAGCACGCCGACTGCGATGATACTCAGGTGGTATCTCACATTCTTGGAAGAAAGATCATCATCACAGAGAAGTCCTTCGTGAACTTGCTGGGTGCAGACACTGCTTTTGGGTATCGTTTCCAACTCACGGAATCGAAGCTGAAACCCAGCACCAAGGATACAATCAACCAGGCCCTGTACACCAATTACAAACCGGGCAAGACGAATTACAAGGTGATGGACCTTCATCCCAAGCTCAGGATCTGGCACAAAATTTTGCTCCACTGCATAAACCAGAGACCAAAGGGCAGTTCCCCAGACTACATCAACTTCAACCAGAAGGTGATGTTGTTCTTCATCCAAGACCAGAAGAAGATCTGCCTTCCCTACTTCCTGTTCTCCTACTTGAAGGAATGTATCCGGAAGTCTCGTACCACTGCCTCCATCAAGTCAGCGATCAAGTATATTCCCTTCGGGAGACTTTTGTCTGATCTCTTCATTGAGAGTGGCCTCATTCAAGATCTGATAAATGCTGGATGCACAGAGGATCTGACCACCATTGTCAGTGATGTCTTCACGGCAAACTCTCTAAAGAAGATGGGCCTAATCAAGAAGAAGATTGCTCCTGCCCATGAAGACACATCTTCTGAGATCAGAAGTAGAAGGATGCCTCTGAATGACTACCCTCTGTGGACTCAGGCAGACAATCCTGACGCCATTAGGTGCTATGTTGAAGACCTAAGGGCTCAAGGATTCGAAATTGATCTCGATGACTTCTTCAGCAGACTGCCGCCAGCTCCAGAGTTTCCTTCTCCTCCCAAGAAGAAAGTTCAGAGGAAGATGATCCTAGAAGAATCTTCTGAGGAATCAGATGTCCCTCTGATCAAAAAGAAGAAGGCTGGTCAATCCAAGAGGAAGCAAGATGAAACCAGCAAGCCTGATGATGGTGATGATGGTGATAATGAGGATGGTCCTCCTAAGAAGAAGAAGAAGCAGGTCAGAATCGTGGTGAAGCCTACTTGGGTGGAACCAGCTGCTGAAGTGGTCAGAAGGACTGAACCTCCTGCCAGAGTGACAAGATCATCAGCACATTCAAGTAAGTCTGCAATTGCTTCTGATGATGATTTGAATTTATTTGATGCACTCCCCATATCTGCCATGCTCAAACACTCTTCAAATCCCCTCACTCCTATTCCTGAATCCCAACCAGCTGCACAAACCACCTCTCCACCACATTCCCCAAGGTCTTCGTTCTTTCAACCTTCCCCTACTGAAGCACCTCTCTGGACTTTGCTCCAGAACCAACCCTCTAGGTCAGAAGAACCTACCTCTCCCATTACCATTCAGTACAACCCATTAGCTTCTGAACCCATCATTCATGAACAACCAGAGCCTACCCAAACAGAACCTGGACCCAGAACCTCTGATCACTCTGTCCCAAGAGCATCAGAACGTCTGGCTCCCAGAACTACTGATACAGACTCTTCCACAGCCTATACACCTGTATCCTTCCCCACCAATGTTGCTGACTCTTCTCCCTCCAATAACTCTGAATCCATTAGAAAATTCATGGAGGTCAGAAAAGAAAAGGTGTCTACCTTAGAAGAGTATTATCTCACTTGTCCAAGCCCTAGGAGATATCCTGGCCCTAGACCTGAACGTCTAGTTGACCCAGATGAACCTATCTTGGCCGATCCTTTACATGAGGCAGACCCTTTGGCTCAACAAGCTCACCCTGCCCCTGACCAACAAGAGCCTATTCAACCAGAACCTGAACCAGAACAATCTGTGTCTAACCAATCCTCGGTTAGATCACCTCATCCTCTGGTTGAAACTTCAGAACCTCACCTTGGAACCTCTGAACCCAATGCTCAAATATTTAACATTGGCTCTCCACAAGGTGCCTCTGAAGCTCACAGCAGCAATCACCCAGCCTCTCTTGAAACCAACCTCTCCATAATTCCTTACACTCACCTCCGACCCACATCTCTCTCTGAGTGCATCAATATTTTCTATCATGAAGCCTCTTTGAGGCTACGCAATGTGCACGGTCAGACTGACCTAAGTGAGAATGCTGAACGTGTGGCTGATGAGTGGAACAATCTAGGCACTTGGCTGGTGGTTCAAGTTCCAATTATGATGCAGCTCCTGCATGCAGAGGGAAGTCAGAGGGTTGAGGCTGCAAAGCAAAGGTTTGCTAGAAGGGTGGCTCTTCATGAACAAGAACAGAGACATAAGCTTCTTGAAGCTATTGAAGAAGCCAAGAGACAGAAAGCTCAAGCAGAAAAAGCTGCACGTCTAGCAGCAGCTCAAGCTGAACAAGCCAGATTAGAGGCAGAACGACTTGAAGCTGAGGCTGAAGCCCTTAGATGCCAAGCACTTGCACCAGTAGTGTTTACTCCTGCTGCTTCTGCTTCCATTCCAGATCCTTAAGCTGCTCAGAATGTTCCTTCCGGTTCTACTCAGTCAAGCTCGTCCAGACTCGACATCATGGAACAGCGTCTTGACACTCATGAATCCATGCTGATTGAAATGAAGCACATGATGATGGAACTTCTGCGTCGAACTGATAAACCCTAGTTTTAGGATCTCTTCGTTTTTCTTTTTCTTTAACGTTGTTTTATTTTTGTTAAACTCTGTTTCTTTTTATTTAATTATTCTACTTTGTTCGTTTGTGATTATCTATGCATATCTATATATATATTTGTGTCACAAATGTTTGCAAAAATCTTTTTATTCATAATATCTTTATGTTTACATCATACATTCTTTCCCTAAAGTCTAGAATGGAGGATCCCTCCTCATTCTTCTGCACTCCTGGCGCTGCTCTGACCTATCCTTCTCCAGACGCTCCAGTACATGCTGGATGTTGTTGAGCCTGTCCTTTAGCTCATCCCTCTCCAGAATCTCTTCTGCAGTCTTGAGCTTCTCTTCCAAGATCTCTTTTTCTTCCAGCAGCTTGAGTTCAAGCCGGCTGAGTTCTTGCACCTCCTCCACGAAGGCAAGAAATTCCCTCAGGTCTCTCTTCAACTCTGGACGCAGGTCCTCCTCCAGCAGTGTCTGTGTTAGCTCCGCGATGGTCGTTGTACCCTCTGGATGCCTGATGTTAAGGAACAAGTCCTCCTCGAAGGCCTTCTTCCTCAGCTCTTCTAGTGCTACGATGTATGATGCCATTTTTTTCCTTACTGAAAATTGTTCGAGGTGTGAAGCTTACCTTTCTCTCCAACGCTTTATATAGGCTTCACTTTCTCTCTGAAAGTTAATGCTCCTACAGTTTCTCGAGGTTAAGTTCTTGGTAACTGACCCTTCTCTTTACTCCCTTGACCGGTGGTAAACGTTCTTCTCTTGCATTAACTCTTCTATTTCTTTCGCCTAACTCTGATTTTTGCATCGTTCTCTTTTTCTTTAAACTTAGACCTTCTCTAAGGGGGAGTACCTTGTACTTCAAGCTAAGTTTTTCACACCCCAAGCTTTTTGCTTATGACAAAAAGGGGGAGTAAACCCAGTTTTTGATGTGTAAGATGTGTTAGTGTGATTTATTTTTTCTTTTGGAGAATTTAAGAGTTCCACCTTCATGACCATAGATGTGTCACTGGGCAAATACAAGGAATACATTTCACTTCTTCTGAAGTGATTCTAAGTTGACTCTGATACCCAAGACTCTGATACCTTGTCCGTGACTCTGATTACTTATGCGCTCTGATTACTCGATTTTCATCTATGTCATAAGTTTTTCACTCTGAACTCTTATATCATTTAGCTCAGAATCTAGACTTTACTAACGTTTTCATCAAGTATTAGATATGAACAACTCTATGTAGTACAACTCTATGTTTTGACATGCGCGGATCTAGTAGTACAACTCTATGTTTTGATGATTACAAGTTAACCTTTTGATATGAACAATTGTGGTACTCTAACGTGTTTTTCTGAGTGTGCTATTTACAGGCTCTGACCTCAACTCAATCTCACACAAATCAGAAGCACTGTGTATAAAGAGCAACCCAAGCAACGCTTTCGCATTCACCATGTTCAGTATGAACAGTGGAAAAGCTTCAGAAGTTCTGAAGTTATATAAACTCTGATGTGGACTCAGTCACTAGAAGCTCTGAAGATCCAGAAAGTCTGATAACCAAGAAACACTGAAGGCTCAGATATTCTGATGGTGTAGAAGACTCTGAAGATCCAGAAGCTGATTAGTGAAATTCTGTTGTCCAGAAGCAAGATACTCTGAAGACCATGTTCTTCCCTCTGAGTTCAGAATCAGAAGAAACAATGGTCAGAGGATCTGGGCTTTCCCTCTGACTCTGATCAACCGGCTTCACAAGTTCCAATATGAAGCATCCCCTGATCAGAAGTCTCCTAGGTTTAAAGGTCAAGTCGCTATCCAAGTACAAAAGCAACTGTACCTTCCTGACGACCTACCTAACAGTCTCAGACACAGCAGAAGCTGGATTTTCCAGAACTGCCCTCCAACGGTAGCATTTCCCATGCAACGCTCAACCCTAATCCTTGGAGTATATAAAGAGGCTGAAGACTGAAAGAAACGGCTAGAAGCATTCACATACGCGCAAGACAAACTTAAATTCTTCTAAGCTTTCTTTCATCTGAAATTCATTGAGTTTACTATTAGCTTTTTAGAAGCAAATCTCTTGTAAACAATTCTTTGATAAACAGTTTGTTTAGTTCCTTTAGGAGATCAAGGTTGATCGGATCCTAGAGAAGACTAAGAGAGTGAATCTTAGTGTGAGCTAAGTCAGTGTAATTGTTAGTCACTTGTAGGTTTCAAGTGCAGTTGTAACTCTTACCTGATTAGTGGATTGCCTTCATTCTAAGAAGGAAGAAATCACCTTAACGGGTGGACTGGAGTAGCTTGAGTGATTTATCAAGTGAACCAGGATAAAATCCTTGTGTGCTTTTCTATCTCTTATCTTTTGCACTTAAGTTCTCGAAAGATTTGTCAAAATCTTTAAGGTGGAAGTTTTATACTGAAAACGTTATTCAAACCCCCCCTTTCTACCGTTTTTCATACCTTCAATGAGATCATCCATGAGACTAAAGAACTTAAGAAACCCTCTTTGGTGTTTAAAGTAGACTATGATAAGACATATGATTCGGTGGAATTGGAGTTTCTCACTTATATGATGGAGAGAATGCAGTTCATCCCTAAATCGATGAAGTGGGTGAAGAGTTGTCTTGATTCTGCCTCGGTTTCTGTTTTACTTAATGGGAGTCCTACGGCCAAGTTCAGAATGGAGAAAGGTCGTAGACAAGGTGATCCATTAGCGCCATTCCTCTTCCTGATCGTTGCGTAAGTTCTAAATGGCCACCTTAAACAAGTGATGTGTTTGGAAAAATTTAAAGGGTATACAATCGGAGGCGTTCAATTGGAAGTGCCCATTCTTTGATTTGCAGATGATACGATCTTCTTTGGGGAAGCTTCTGTTCAGAATATCAGGGTGGTGAAAATGCATTTTGCGATGCTTTGAATTGGTGTCAGGATTGAACATCAATTTTCATAAGAGCAAATTGGCGACAATTGTTGTGGATTTAAGTACTACTAGTAGGTTTGCTTCTTTGCTCCACTGCAAGTTGATGACCATCCCATTTGTTTACCTCAGAATTATTGTGGGTAACAGGACTCATTTTTCTTCGACTTGGGATTTGTTTCTCCAAAAGATGCGAGATAAACTTAACCCTTGGCGTCGCAAACAAATTTCATTTGGTGGTCGTGTTTGTTTGATTCAGAGTGTCTTGTCGTCTCTTCCACTTTTCTTTCTCTTTTATTTTAAAATCCCGGTGGGAGTTGAGAAAGAATGCAGGAAAATAATTTGTAACTTTCTGTGGGGAGGCTTGGCGGATGAACAGAAAATATCATGGGTAAGTTGGGAGCAGATTTGCAAGCCTAAGGACCTTGGAGGGCTTGGTTTAAAAGATTGGTTAACTTCTAACAAAGCTTTGGTTGGAAAATGGAAGTGGCGCTATTTATCCGAACCAAATAGTCTTTGGTGTTGAGTAATCAAGGAATAGTACGAATATAAAGGGCGGGCCTTGGAATCGCCTTGATGGAAGGATGTTAAAGTGGCGTGCCTTGATAACAATCGAGAGGATTGGTTTGAATCTGGTCTTACTAAAATTGTTAGAAATGGGGATGCAACCTGGTTCTAGATGGGGAATGGTAAACTGAATGTTCGCTTTCATAAACTCTATAATCTGTCTCGAAAAAACATGCTACAATCAAAGAGGTGGGAGTGTGATAACTCCTAGGCAAGTGTACCTATTCGTTAAGTAGTAATAAAATATCGATCTCAAGGATTGCGGCTGTCTAAATCAATTCCACCAATTAAATAACTAAAAAGACTAAGTAAAAAGGTTTTGGGGGTAAATAATTGTTGTTGAAAACAAACTTAATTGAAAGTTGTAAAATTCAATGAAAAGCAAGTACGAAGTATTGAAAACAATCAAAAGGGGAAGTACCTGGGGTAGGATTTCATCAATCTCACCTATGTTCTTAATAGAATAATTAACTCATGAATTTCCTAACCTTTTTATGGTGCTTGCCTAAGTTTCTACGTGATAATCTCTTAACTACGTATAACTTCCAATTAAACTGCTAACTCTAATCTCTTAGTTCCTAGACGAATTCAATTGGAGAATTAAAGTACTTAGTTACTAGCAAACACAATTAGAAGTTACATGTTCCTAATCAATTCCTTACCGGATCCCTATTTTCTACCGATTTCTCAATCGTATACAAAATAGCAAAGTTAATATCTTCATGCATAAAGATTCACAGATAAAAGATGAGAAATTCAGAAATAAAAATAGGATTCATGAGTCTAAAAAGTATATCAAAACATAAGATTAAAAGAGTCAAACCAGACACCCCAAATACCTACGGAGGTTTAGCCAAACATGGCTTCCCTGATCAAATAAATTATTCCAATAGAAAGGTTCTTCAGTTTGCTAATAAAATTAGGGCTAACTCCAGGGGAAAACGGCTCCAAGAAAGTTGCTCTCAATACTCCAGTAATCACGGTACAACTTCTGTACGTTGTCTTCCAATATATATTGCTTCTGTTGCTTTTTCTGTCTGTAACCGTTCCAATCATGTGAAATAAAACAGCAAGTCTTTTAATGCTTCTTCCACGTGTCGGACGACAATTGGTCCAAGCATTATAAAGGAGAAATCCAGCACCTCACAGATCATGGTCTTATGGTGGACCTCAGGCCTGGTCCCGCCACATGTCATGGAACGAAACTGCATTCGTGTGATCTTAAGCGGGTGCATGGTAATTTCAGTGGACCCTCAACGCAGGATCAACCTCCCACATTTTATGATTTTCCTGGAATTAATCATGAAATAAATAAAAATAAAATAAAATAAAATAAGATGAAAATTCATAAATTAACAACTTAAATCCTAATCAAATCTAAAATTCAAAAAGTCCTAATTAAAGATAGATAAAAACTACCAAAATCTAGCAAATCAAAATAAAAGCTCATAAAATCCCAAATTAATTAAAAATACAAAAATTATATAAAAATACCATAAAAACTAATTAAAATTCAGAAAATAAATTAAAAATAACATAAAAGAGCCACAAAATTACCCTTATATTCCCGGGTTATCAGAGTGTGGTCAAATGGGGTGTGGAGATGAAATTTTTGGAAGAAGAGACCGTTGTGTGTGAGAGAAAAGGGGTGGGTTCAAATAATGAGTGATGAAGTGGGAGGTACAAATTTAACGGAGAATCAAAATGACGAGTGGAAGTTGTCCACAAGTCACGAGGGGACTTATACAATTAATAGTGCTTATTCTTTTTTGCAGGGATATGACGAGGATGCACTGGACCAAGATTTTAAACTCTTCTGGTTTGCTCTTGTGCCATCAAATGTAAAGGTGTTTGCATGGCGGTTAATGCTAGATTGACTTCAAAGTAAACAACAATTGTTACGTAGGGGGGTAGCCCAAACATTTTTTATGATTCTCCTCGGGATCACCTTCTGCAATTTCCTTTTTATAGTTGAAATTGAACCCAAAAGCCAGGTGAGATTGTTGTGTGGCTTGGTGTGGTATGGTTTGTCTGACTTTTACGTAACAAAACTGTATTTAGACACCGTTGTGTGAGAGAGAGAAGGGGTGGGTTCAAATAATGTGGGATGAAGTGGGAGTTACTAACTTAACGGAGAATCAAAATGATGAGTGGAAGTGGTCCACAAGTCACGAGGGGACTTACACAATTAACCGTGCTTATTCTTTTTTGCAGGGATATGACGAGGATGCACTGTACCAAGATTTTAAACTCTTATGTTCGGCTCATATGCCATCAAACGTAAAGGTGTTTGCTTGGCGGTTCATGCTAGATTGACTTCAAAGTCAACAACAATTGTTACGTAGGGGGGTAGCCCGAACATTTTTCATGATTCTCCTCGGGATCACCTTCTGCAATTTCCTTTTTATGGTTGAAATATGACCCAAAAGCTAGGTGAGATTGTTGTGTGGCTTGGTGTGGTATGGTCTGTCTGGATTTTACGTAACAAAATTGTACTTAGAGATGTTTAGTTTGACAAAGAAAATTTATTGGATTTAATTCAGTTTCATTCTTGAAATTGGATTCGCAATAAAATGAAAGGAGTCAGGTTTTCACTCTTTGAATGGAAAAAATTTCCCTATTGCATGTATTCATTCCCTTTAGTGTTTCGTGGGGCTGGTGTGATATTCATTCGCATTAGTTTTCGTGGGGTTGCTATGAGGATGTGGCAATCATGTTTTATTCCCATGCTGTAAGGTTGAACAGTGGGATATTTGTTGCGGCTCTGTCAAGTTTCTTTTTTATTGTTTAAACTTGAGGCATGATATTAGGGGGGTTCTTGTTGCTGCAGAAATGTTGGGTCTCGTTCAAAGTTGATGCTTTCTCCTTTGAATTTGTAATTATGCTATTTATCATTTCTTTTCTTCTCTCTTTATATGTGGGTTAGCACCCCTTGTGCTAATTCAATATAGCTTATAAAAAAATAAGCTATATGAATTTTAATAATCTTTTTTTTTGAAAGCAAAAGATATATATTATTGAATAAGATTTCATAAGAATAACCCTCTCATGAATATGACAAACCAATAAACCCAACCAAACAAAATCACTCTAAAGACCACACCTAGGACACGTGCTTCGTTAAAACCTTCCTAGAAAAAACTCATTGGGAAAAACCTCAGGGAAGGAAAAAGAGTACAACACCCCCTATATGTGTCTTTGAAACTCCATAAGCAAAAACCTGTCCAATAAGACATAAAAACCCAAATCTGACCAAAATAATCCAACAAAAGAACAAACAAGGAGAAAGGAAAACAACTCAAACCACAAAGAACTAAAGCCTCACGGGGACCCATACTTATCAGGGTGAGTACATCTGAGACGTTGCACACATCCTTCAATGGCTTCCTCATCAGAAGCATCCCAAACAATACCTAAATCTTTGCCAACTGTCCACATCTTCTGAGTTCGCTATCATTAGTCTTACAAATTTTTAATCTACTGAATTTAATGCTTTAAAAAGCTTGGTGAGATGATGAACATAATGACTTATGTAGTGATGTTAAAGCAGAAAGATGTAGGTTAATTAAAGAGGTCAGTGACTACCTTTATGTTTGAAATTTTCATTGTATATTCAATCATTTTTAGCTTAATGTTTGATTATATTCTAGTTTTCTTATGAACAAGCAAGGTTTAAGTTTGGTGTCGTGATAAATTTACAATTAGAGGGGATTTATTGGTTATTATTTTAAGTTATAGTGTTTTGTTACCTTTAGTAAAGTTCTAAGCTAACTTTAGTAAAATAGCTTGAATCATATCATTAACACTAATGAGAATCAAGTGTGTGGTTCTATTTACCCCAAACAACAATGTATACATTATAATTTTTAATATGTATTTTTTGAAAGTATAAATTTTAATAACTAAGTTTAACATTATCAGCAATAGTGATGGATAATCAACTACAAAACGTAAAATAATACGACTTGATAATTGTAACGCCTCGATTTCTCAAGGGTTAGAATTGTAATATCAGAAAAGAAATAAAGAAATTTAATGACCGTGGAAATTCTGGACGAATTAAAACTTCCATTAATAAAAGGCAAAATGACAATTGTACAAAACATAAATTGAAAATAAGGAAATTACTGTCATCCATCTTTAATCGACGTGCATGAAAACTTCAAGGACAGTGCGACCATATAACAAAGACGAATAAAGATAGTATAGAATCAACCCCAAAGGACCAACTTAAAAGTCTGAGACACCCAAGAGGTCCTACATCTAACGACCATCCGAACAAGAAGCATATCTTCTCGTCTCTCAGACGCATCTCCTATCGTCTCCAATGGCGCTCCCTTATGAAAGGTCAATCATGAACACATCTTCAATACCGTAGCACACCATCTAATGGTGTTAAGCGCCCAAACAACAAGTAATACAAACAAGAAAGGGTCAACTCAACAATCAAGACTCATAGAAAGCATGATATAAATATCAAATCAAGTGGGGATAAAAGTATTTTTTCATGTTCAGATTCAATAATAAACATAAGTCTCAATATCAAGTCCTAGGGTTAGTCTAGGATGAATACAAAGTCAAAGTTTATCCCCTCGACAATCAGAATGATCCCGATAGCCAATATCACCGAAAGGCACACGTAGGGCCAACCCCCTAGTCAAACAATACAGGGCTGGACCCTTTGAACCGACAATATTACTGAGACCAACCCCCCATTAATACAACAACAATGATAGAGAGGGCAATACACGTTGTCGAGTTCAACATCAACTTTAACACGATTAAGGTTCATCCCCTTAACTGAACAAGTCAGTTCAATATCCAATAAATGGAAAACAAAAAAATCTTCTGTAACTTTTCGGGTGTCACTTTAATAACTCAAAAATAAAATAAAGCGGAAAAGTAGGTATTTTTTTCGTTTTCTTTTTAAATAAAAAGACTCATCGAAATAAAGACTCAACCCATTCGCAATTAACAGCGACTAATATATAATAAAAGCACAGTCTTCGCTGCAACCAAAATCATCGTCACGAGTGTCCTCAAGTGATGGAAAGTAACGTCAAGTAACTGAAAGTAGTGCCCGCAGGCAAACAAGTGCGACCCATAGCCAGAGTCATAAGTTTTATAAATACAGTCCTCCAAGAAAGTAAGTTAGCCCAGGACGGCTTCCAAAAGACCTCTTACATCCGACAAACTCCCTGTGATCCTCATGGAAGAGAACCACACAAAAAGCTAATAGTCGGGGACCTACCCTGCCCCAAAAAGAGAAATGACAATCTGAGCTATGACACTAACACCCAACCTTAGTAGGCTCTAAACACCCATACCCTATACTTCCATCCTCGACCCTCATCTGGTCATGCATTCAGTTCGGGTCCTCGTCGAAAGCTTCAGTAATAGTCATTACGCTTCTGGTCCTCCTCGAGTGACGAATCATCACGAACCGACCAACGGACGCATGACATTAGGCCGACCGTCCAAACACAAACATGCAACCAAAGCGCGCTAGGGTCAACTTACAGAATACAATAGATATACAAACAACATGCAATAAGGGGGGTATATACTTATATAGGTTCTTAGTTGCCTAACCTAAGGTATATACTTAGCATGTTATCAAGGCTCTAATCGACAATTCAATATCTGCTATCTCAACAGTTCAATAAACAATGGCTCAACAATTCAATAAGGGTGCATGTATGCATGCAATGTCAATTCAAAAGATGATCCCAACAAATAGGCATGTCAAGTCGATCCAACCCATTGGGTTGAACATATGGACTCGCACACGCAACAAATGACAACGCCAAGTCGGTTCACTCAATAGAGTCGAACATACGGACGTTGCGCGCGTCCAATGACTATCGCCGAATCGATCCAAATCATTCGATTGAACATACGGATCCGCGCATGTCGAAAGGTTATCGTTGAATCGATCCAATCCATCGGATTGAACATACAGATTCACGCGAGTTTAAATGGCGATTGCTGAATCGATCCAATCCATCGGATTGAATGTACGGACTCACGCGTGCCTGAGTGACTACCGCCGAATCGATCCAATCCATCGGATTGAATATACGGACTCGCGCGTGTCAAACAACTATTGCCGAATCGGTCCAACCCATCGGGTTGAACACACGAATTCGCCCCCGCTATGCCGAAGATACACTTAATCAAGGCTTTTCGACTATTTCCCGTTTTTCACGATGAGTTAATCAAGTTATGAGGTTTATTATCGAAATCCAAGTTCCATAAGTTCCCGAGTTCCAATTTCTAACTATTCAAAGTTTCCCAAATCCCCTAAATATAATCCCCGTGAAAAGTCTAAGTGTTCAAAGAAGGCTAGACCTCAGACCTCAGGTCAGGACCTGCCTAGGGTTATTCTTTCAACCCGAATGATCAAAGAGAATCAATTCAAATGTCCTACACTCCGCAATTGCGTCAAAGCGCACGATTCGACAACAATATCAATATCTCAAGCTATAAGAAGCAATGCGACAATAATTTTGTGCGGAAATCATAAGACAGAAACCAGTAAACGGCCGAAGCCTCTCATAAAACGGAGACACACGTCTCATATAAGTTCACTCGGCCGAAGCCTTCAGAAAACATTTTCCCAGTTCAAAGCGATAAACAATATTCAATGCAATGTTCAATATCAAGCAATACTCAAGTCGAATTTATCGACGCCTATAAATCAATAGCTAGTAAGTAAGTTGCCCTAACCTCGAGTTGTTCTAGTCTCGCGGTGCAGGTCTCGCTCACAAGCTTGCTCAGTAAAACCCAAAGTTTCCACAACCAATCCTTGGAACAAACAAAGTAATAACCAATCAAAACAAGTCGATACCATCGAAACAATACAAACTAATGTTCGACAAAGCTCAAGAAGCTCAAGAGTACGACATTCTAACGCGAATGGAAGAGTTTCCCCGAATGGATGAGTTTTTACTCGTGAAACCAAACAGAAATTCTAATATTTACCTTTGCTCACTAAAATGCGCATAACTCGAGCTACAAAACTCGGAATGACACGAAACCAAAGCCAAAATTTCGGCGACTCAAAGGGCTACAGTAAGCATAAGGCCAACCTTTCCCAGATTTGAGTTTTCTCACTGTCCTAACACATGTAGGTCTCGGCCACTCTCCAATTTAGCGTTACAGCGCTTTTTCTTCGATCAAAATTGATTCTATGGTAATCTTAGGATATAACTACGGTAAATCGATGCTCGGAAAAATTTTAAAAATTGTATTGCACATAGGGGTAGTTTGGTCCAAGTTTTGAGCTCAAAAACTCAAAGTTGAAATTTTGGAAAACAAAATAGATGGAGTTGTTCACAACGACGTTTATAGCAATTAATTCTAAGGGCACTAGGTTAGATTGCGGCTTTTTCAATATAAAGCTTGAATATGTAAGAAATTGGGTTTTTACACAGTTTTTCAGATCTACGGCGACTCGATCGAAATCGGGCGCATCGGCAAGTAACTTAGCTTGTTGGGTAGTAGTAGAAGGTAGATCTAAAGAAAAATCGGGAAAATCGGAC
Source organism: Lotus japonicus (assembly GCF_012489685.1). Taxonomy (NCBI): domain Eukaryota; kingdom Viridiplantae; phylum Streptophyta; class Magnoliopsida; order Fabales; family Fabaceae; genus Lotus; species Lotus japonicus. Next base: position 67,574,520 of record NC_080041.1, read on the forward strand.
AATTTTGGAAAAAGCTCAAAACTAGGGGCTCAGAAAGAGGTGAAGAAACGCGATATAAAAGATGATCAGAGGTAAGAATAAGCAAGAGTACCTCGATGTTGCGAAGTAGCAACGAGCAGCACGAAGATCGGTCAAGAAATGAGAAATCGGCGCGGAATCTCCTCCTCCTCTCAAGCTCTCGGCCAGCCACAAGGAAAAGAGAAAAGAGATCAATTAATTATTTGTGGTTTGTGTGTGTATTCACGGTGATGAGAGGATGATGAATAAAAATGATGGTGTGTGAGTACTCGTGGAAGAAAGGAGAAATGGTGAAGGTGTTGTGCCTTAGAGGAAAAAGACGAGAGACAGAAAGGTAGATAAGAATGAGTATTTGAGAAAGACCTGACGTTTTTACCCCGTGCGTTGCACGGTGAACATGATCTCATTATTTAGGCACGTATTAATAAATTAAAATATGGAAAAAAATGAGCATTCAACAAAAAAAAATCACAATGAGTGTCACACAACTTGTAAAATTTTGTGTGATTATCAAAATGATTTTTCATATTACTTAAGTATTTTTTTTAAAAAACTAAGAGTAAATATAAGTAATGGTATGATAAATTGAAATTGAAAACACTATTATATATATATATATGTGTGTGTGTGTGATACTCATTGTGATTTTGTTTGGTTGAATGTTCATTTTTTCATATCTTAATTTATTAATACGTGCCTAAATAATGAGATCAAATATCGCCGTGCAACGCACTGGGTAAAAACGTTAGTTATTATTTAAGAAAACAAATCATAATTAATATGTGCATAGATTGTTTGATTATGCCAAATTTGAAGCTTAATCATAATTGATTTCATTAAAGAATTTCATTTGAAAGCATATTAATCGTATGCAAAAACTTTTGTTATCCTATTAAATATTTTGCACATTGAAAGCATGAAATTAAGCTTGATAATATCTCATCGAAATTATTTACTATTATTATGGTTTTCAAAATTTATGTTAGGTTGTAGTGAAAAATAATACCATAAAAAACAGCATAAATTCCTAAACTGAATATCTCACTATTTTTTAAAAGTCTATTTATCGCAATTAATATTTTCTCATGTACATGTTCTCATTTATTTATTTTTAAAATTTGTCTTCATTGATCAAATTTGTCTTCATTGATCAATTTTTTCGAAAGCAAAAATAACTTTATTTAATCATTGAGTAAAAATTAATGCAGTGAGAATGTTGTTGAATGGAAATAAACACTAAATGTGTTTAACGTGATATTTTGTACCAAATTTTTTTTTTTTTAACTTTAACACATTGATTTTCCTGATTGAAGCTATTTTTTAAAGAATTTTTCCGTTTTTTTTTAATTTGAAAAAAATCAAGTAGGGATCAGATTTTGGGAAAAAATGCTTTAATTCAATTTTTTATAAAATAATAAAAAAACGAAAAATTATGCCAACTGAATTTATTAAACATAGAAATAAACACTCCAAAATAAGTCTCTGTATTTAATTACTTATCTTACAATACTTTTCAGAAAATGTGATTAGTTTTCCTAATATGTCAGTTTGCGAAATTAAAGGCATACGTTGTAAATGCATTGACCAATTCCCACTCAGCCACAATTTTTCGTTGTGGGCTTTTGGTTGGTTCGGCAGCTCCTTTATAATGGGCTGTGCATGAATTCTATTTTGGCTAGGCTCATGACTCCTTTATAATTTTTGCATTTAATAAGGGACAAAGAATCAAAATTATAGGGAAATCAATTTGTATAATAAATTTGTGAAAGTCTCTTTGGCTGTGACACTTGTCAGCCAGAGAAAGGGGTGAGAGGAAACTCAATCTTGGAATGTCATGTGTTAATTTCTTGTGGATAATGATTTTCTTTTAATAAGTATATAGATTGGAAATATGTAAAGATGAGGGAATGAGTGGACGGTGAATTGGATAATTATTATATATATATATGAAATAAGAATATAGTGTCGGTTGATTTAGATAGTGTAGAATTTAACTCATAGAGTTAAAGAGAAAAAATACAGAGATAATATATTATCATACCAAAAATTATGAGGATCTCTATGAAACAATAAAATACAAATTTGGATCACTTTGAGCAAATTAAAATGATCTATGAACAAGGAAATGAGTAAAAATTGAGCTAAAGAATATTTGTGAGACGATTATAACAAATATGAAGTTGTCATATTATGCATCAGAGTTAAGTATCTCTCAATAAAATGTCGATACTTGATCCAGGTTCAGTTAAGTGAGAAAATGGCTTGAACGTAGTATAGGTTGAAATACGCCGCAAAACTACTTTTTGCGTTTGACATCGGATGAAGAAACTTTCTTCTTAAGAAAGGTTGGAAACGTCGAAAGAAATCAGGCTTCGAGGATGGAAACTTCGTTAGAAGCTCCGAATAGAAAAGTCTTTATTCAGGGCTTAAATTAAAGTCCATGGAAGGATAGAATTTAGGTTCGCCGAACTTCCGAGAAGCAAAACCTATCATGCGTACAGTCCAGAGTTCCGTATCGAAACGCCGGTCATAGGAAAAGTAGAGAGAGATTCTTATTTTTCTAAGAGTTTTGAATTTCGCTAAAACAGTGCTTTAAGAGCGGAAATAGCCTTTTTCGGACACTATCGACCTTAGTCGGGTGTGGAAATGGCTCGTGCTAACTCTTATACTTACCACAGTACTATCCTCAAGCAATTTCATAAACGTTATTCTTCATCAAGTCGTCCAAAACAACATTCTCCTTTACAAGGTCCTTTTGCGGTTCAACCGGTTCTACTCTTGGGTTGGAAAAATAATTAAAAATAATTATTTAAATCCACGTCTGAAATTTGGGTCTTACATCTTCCACCCAAGCCACAGCAAACCCGCACACAACAACAACATTGGGGAGGAAATACCAAGTTTTTAAGATCAAACATCAATTATAAAGAGTTTTCTAATAACAATTTAGGAATTCTCTAGAAAAACTATGAACATCCAAGTTGATATTCCTAGGGTTCTTCATGCATCTCTACCCTTGATCTATTTCTAAACTATACTAACATACTAATTAAGTTTCTAGATCACTTGGATCAAAGAGAAGAAAAGATAGTCTAGTTGCCAAAATCCTAAAGATCTTCGTTCTTCTGGACTAATAATTTGTGCACACACCTTTTCCACCTCCACCTTGATAAAATAGGAATAAAAGAGAGAGAAATGAGTGAGATGATAGGTGATATGTTAGGAAATGCAGAGAGAGACAGAAATAAACAAGAGTAAAAATGAAATGGAAGAGAAAGTGAGGTGTGAATGAATCATTACTTGTTCTTCTACGTTCTTCGTCTTCAAAGGAAAGGACATATTTTGAATTCTCCACCAAGAAAGAAAGGATAACTCGAGAGAAGAGAAATAAGAGCTCTGAGTGAAATGTTTCCCCAAAGAGAGAGAGATTTCGAGTCAGAGGGAGAGAGAGCTTGTGGGAATGAGAAAATGCGTGAACTATTTGGTCTATTTATACTAGTTTTAGACCTTGGGTTTGAGCTTCTCCTCCAAGCAAACTCATCTTCCCTAGCTACCCCTCTCCTCCTCTTTGACCTTCTAGAACCTCTTCTTAATTTCATTAATTAATTAGTCAATCAAGATGCTAAGCAATATTCTTTAATTCCACATTTTAATTTTTAATAATCCTTTAATGATCCATAAATTATTAAAAACAATTATTCAACCCCTAATCACGAAATTTTGGCCGAATATAATTTTTAAATATTTTTTCCCTAATTAATACACATTATTTAATTGTCTAAATCAATTAAAAATACAATATATCAACAAAAATCATAATTCAAGTAATAAGGAAAAATAAATTATTTTATTTTCCCACCCACATAAATAAATCAATATAATAATATCTCACCAATAATACCACTATCAACCCCTAATCACGAAATTTTGGCCGAATATAATTTTTAAATATTTTTTTCCTAATTAATACACATTATTTAATTGTCTAAATCAATTAAAAATACAATATATCAACAAAAATCATAATTCAAGTAATAAGAAAATAAATTATTTTATTTTCCCACCCACATAAATAAATCAATATAATAATATCTCACCAATAATACCACTACTAATGTTATTAATATTGTGAAAATACTGTTTTACTCTTATGTAGGAAAACAAGTTTCTTACAATTATCAAGGGTTAAGCATCATATTAGTCCCTGTCTTTGAGTCGCCGTCTGATCTAGGTCCCTCGTCAAAAAATTTATTGCATTTGGTCCTCGTTTTTGAAATATTTTTTAGGCGGATCCTCGCCGGAGGGCGGAGCTCCGGCGCATGCCTAAATGACATGCTGACTGGGACAAAAAGGTTTACGTGGATTATAAAAATAAATAAAAAATTAAAGTAAAATACACATCAGAAAATTAATTAAATTAGAAACTCAAATTGCCCTATTAACACAAGAAAATTAAGGTTTTAAGGTTTAACCCTATTAACCCAAGAAAATAATCTTCATCTCTTTCACAATACCCTTCATTAATCTTCATCAATATTGGCCAAAAATCATCAATCTTCATCAACACCACCATGAGATTTAAGTCACCATAACCATCCTCGGTACCCACCACTTAAATTATCCAAAAAAATAAGATCATCTCCTTCATCTTCTCATAATTGAACCATCCCCAGAAATTCAACAAATCAAGGCCCAACCCTACCACCACCTTCAACCGAAATTCATCACATCAAGAACCACCTGCACATCAAGAACCATCCAGAAATTCATCACATCCAGAAATTCATCACCATAACCATCCAGAAATTCATCACATCATCTCCAACTCCTTCATCTCCTCCTCCTCCTTCATCTTCTTCTTCTACTCCAACCAGAACCCCAAGGCCCAACCCCACCACCACCTGCAACTGAAACCTCCATCCCCACCCCAACCCCCACCTGCAATCAGAACCCCAACCCCGCCCCCAACCAAAACCCCAACACCCACCTGCTACCAGATCTGTGAATCGAAAACCTCAACAACCAACATGTAAATCGAAAACCCTAGCAGATATGTGAGGGACACATCATCGCTTCTCCTCCCTCATCAGCGACGGCAGAAGGTGAGACAGATGTTGGGGCATCTGTAATATGAGCGGGAGAGGGAAGAGCAGCGAAGCTATCATCATCGGATTTCGACGATTCTTCTTCCCTCAAGTCATCATCATCGATTCTGGAAGCTTCGATGTGAGTTCTAGAAGGTTCTTCGGGTTGGTTATGGTGATTTGGAGCATCGGATCTGAGGGAACGACGGCAGCTCGGAGAAACTGAAGTGGTCGAGGCGTTGTTGGAAGTATCTGGTTTCGTAGTGGAGATGGAGCTGCGAGTGGTGGGAGGAGGGGTTATCTCGAAGAATCGTGGGGTGGTGGTACCAGCATTCTTCAACGCTGATGGTTGCGGTGGGTGAGTTGACGGCTGATGTTGGAAGTGAAAGGCCAGCATTTGAAGACATCAATTGACCTCATCTTGGAGAAGAAAGAAGAACAGATGTGGTGAAGGTAGAAGATGCAAGGTGAAATTGGGGAAGAAGCATGACATGAGGGAGAAGAGATGCAGAAAAAGATGAACCCTAATTTAATTGGGAATTGGGGTTAATTTTGGGGAATTTGAGTTTGTTAATTAGATTAGGATTGTTTAATTTTTTGAATGTAGGATTAGTTAATTAATTTTGGTCAATTTTTGTTAATTGAGGTCATTAATCTGAGATGGAATTTATTTTTAATTTTTAATTTATTTTTATAATCCACATAAGCAATTTTTATCTCAGTCAGCGTGACACATCATCACTCGCCGGAGCTCCGCCCTCCGACGAGGATCCACCCCAAAAATATTTCAAAGACGAGGACCAAATGCAATAATTTTTCCGGTGAGGGACCTAGATCAGACGACGACTCAAAGACAGGGACTAATATAATGCTTAACCCAATTATCAACTACTAGAAAAACCTAAATAAACAAAAAGTCTCCTTCCTTTTTCACCCTAGCTAAATACTCTCATTGTTTATTCTGAGTATATTATCGAAGAATATCTATCAAACTCTTTTATCTAGCCCCGTGACATGCATTAATGAAAATAACTACTTAAAATACTCATATCAATATTGCCATTTTCTTAGTTTTAAGAAAAAGATAAGAAAAAGATAAGAAAAAGAATGTCAATAATTTGAGACATGCTGACATGCATTATATGTAATCATGTACTTCTTGAAATCATTGTCTTGTTATAGAATATAAATCACCCCCCCCCCCCCCCCCCAACATGGCCATACATTGACATTTCCCTCCAATCATGTGGTTTGAGGGTTTTGAATAAAAGAAACCAAACCAACATTACACAAATATGAGTTTCGAATATTCTTAGTAAAAAATTAGAAAATAAAGAATATCTCGCATTGGTATATGGATTCCCCTGAATGTCTGGTGCACCCTTCATTCTACATCTCAACATGGATGGTTAATGTGACTATGCAAGCAAATATGGCCATTATAAAAGGAACTCCACATAGTTGTTCATTTTCACCACCCTAAACATCTTTCTCCCACAAGTTTTGTTATTCGCATTTCTCTCTCCTTTCTCTCTATCATAAAGTTTGAAGGGAGAGAGAGAAATTGAAACACATAGAGAAAGAAATATATCTTGAGAGAAACAATGGCCGTTTCCAGTGCTTCATTCAGGGTGGTTGTCTTCCTTGGCCTCATTTATGCAGCTCTTATGACAGTGGCTTGTTCACAATCCATTGCTCCGGCTCCAGCTCCTACAAGCGATGGTAATTCTTTTATGCTTCCCCTTTTCTCTATTTCATATTTTATTTAACAATTAACATGATATTGATTAATTTGTATCTATTTATGCTTCCCTTGTCCTTGTCTTTTAGAATTAAACTACTAATTACATTTTTGGTGGAACTGACAAGAGATATTTGGAGAAAGATAGAATCCCTCCAATTCTCCTGAAAACAATGCCAAATGAGAATAGTTAGACCATTGAAACAATACATACAATTATGAGACATTGAATATGTAATCCTAATTCCTTTTTTTTTTTGAAAAAAAAAATCTCCATTTTAGTTTTTTTTTTTATTGTAGTTTTCTTTTTTAAATAGATTGTTAGGATACATCCATATATATTTTCTAATTAATGTATAAAATTTCTGCATGAATGATCATGATATCTTGGACTAATACCCAAAGCTTATTTCCAATTTATTATTTATCCTTACTGATCACCTTTTTGAACATTATGAAAAAAATTTGAATATAGAGTGGCAAAGTGTATATTTTGCTAATAATAGTTCTTTATAATTTGCAGGCACTTCAATTGACCAAGCAGTAGCATATGTCCTGATGTTTGTGGCTTTGGCACTAACCTATATCATCCATTAAACCACCAAGGGACTCCTTGTTCACTTCTAAAGATGGACGATTAGGACTTAGGAGCCTTTTCGAGGGAAAGAGAGTAATTCATCGTGTCAAAAACCGAGGAAGAGATTTTAATTGAATATTTGCATTTTTACAATAAAATTTTGCTCCAACGAATAATCTCATTTTTACATTTGCTTTATTTATTATGTTTTGTTGTTTATAATTCGTTGCTATATATTTTTTTTGAACGTAATTCGTTGCTATATACAAGGAATGAGTTAAAAAGAAAAAGAAAAAAAAAGGAATGAAAGCAAAACAAATGTTTGAAAAATATAGGCCCAATGCAATCACTTGTAATAGCATGTTTAGCACTTTTAATCTTTTTAGAAATATTTTTCTTCTAAAAAACCTACTCATAGTAGCTTTTTTCATTATAACTTTTTATTTTCATATATAAAAATCTATCAATTTTCCCATACACATTAAATCAATATCTTTTAAACCAGGTGAATATCAACTATCTTTTTTTTTCAAAACCTAAATTTTGAATAGTAATAACACATGATAAAAGTTGGTCCGGTTTTTACGTTACGTTGGGGGCGTCAACAGAAGATAAACTCTCTTCTTAGAATGAAACATAACATAAGGCTTCTCGAATTGTACAATTTAATTTCGTTAAAAGGGGTGGAACGGAAGAAAACGAAACAAAACAATCTTAAAATTTTTGCACGGGGAAAAATACCTCTCCTTTACGCTTGGAATATTTTAGTTATACAATAATATAATAAAAATAAATTATACATAAAAATATTATTTTAAATTAATATTAATTACAAAAATATTATATGTTTAACTATATTGCCAATTATAAATTATATTTTTTAAAATTGGCAATTTTCTTATAAATTTAGTTCTAATATATTATTATAAATTAAAATATTAGTTTTTTAAAAAATATGATCAATTTTGTAAAACTATATTTATGGTTTTGTTATAATATTTTTTTTAGAAAGCAAAATGTATATAAAATAAAGAAGGAACATGTACAAAGCCCTCCTAAAAAAGAAAGCATGATCCAGCAAGAAAATATAGCCGAAAGACAACAGGACCACCCAAGTCAAGCACAAAAAAAGAGGGAAAGCAAGAAATAACAAAAAAGACCCAAACTAAACCCGCTATAAGAGCCCATCGACCCGCAACAGAAACTGGACGAAACAAAACACGACGGAATCAACCCTCTACTCTTCCTCTACGAGACCTCAAATGATCCACAAGGCCTAAAATGGCCTCTTCCTCTATGCCTTCAAAAACCACACCAACCTACTTACCTATCAGAACACATGCTTTTGGCTCTAGTAAGAACGCGATCAGAACCTTGAGCCTCCGGCAAGATTAAGGAGTTTTCCACTGGAGGGGCCATCGACGACCTGAAACCATCGGAGCCTCAGAAGATCTAGAACCTGCGGCCTTCTTTTTACGACCTCTATTCTCCATCCTCTTGGGACGCCCGCTCCTCCTAGTGACGACCATTGACAAACCCTCCCTTTGAGGCGAACCCGCCACCTCCTCCACAACACCAGGATCACCCAAAGCATGTGGAGAGGGTCAAGAGAGATCAACAGACCAGTCCCCTCAGGTTGAGGTCCCCCCCCCCACGGTGACTCCATCCAAACTTTCCAGCAGCCGAGTAAACAAAACGCCATGGGAGACACCACTGAGCACAGAACGTTGGCAAAATATATTATGTTGAGTCCAATTTCTTATAGTCAATCAAGTATGAAACATGCATAGTTTATATATGTAATTAAAGATGTGGTTATGATCTAATAACATGTAGTTATCAAACAAAAAACACATAAGATTATTGCCATATTATGTTCTATTACGTTGGAGGTATTGCGCGAGGATTGAAGTTGAGAGCTCTTCCAACACACTCACCATGTGCTGCTAACTAAAGCTTCCCTTGGGAGTATTTATAAGCATGGTCTAAATGTTTCTCAACGCCATTATATTATATATGTTTTAAAACATCTATGAAGCATCAAATATCTCAAAAAAGTCTTAAGTCTTGTTTACGCCAGGAGCGATTTAGAAGTTATTCTAAGTTTGGAGAAAGAACTTAGAGTCATGTTCTCTTTTTAGCGTGTTGGTGGTGGTTCTTGGTGCTTATTTCTTGGTTTTGAGGCTTGTCATTGTTGTTGCTCTGTTTGGATTTATTTTGCGCCTTATATCTTTTTATTTTGGTTGTTGGGCTTTTGTATTAAAGCCCTTGGGAGATGTTAGAATTTTCTAAATGACCTTTCTTGAAAATTTAAAATAATTTACTAATGAGTGTAATTAATGACCTTTTTTATTTATAAACTTCACACTAATAATTAATTTTAGCCTCTTTACTTAACCTATGTGAATTGGTTAAAACAAATTAATTTATATATGGTCTAGATAGAGTAATATAAAAGCACTTCTTCATTACAAATTTACTTCTTTCAAAATTAATTTTGTTAAGTCTTATTCAAACTCAATACATTATTCAATATTCAATGAACTTAATCAAACATGTAAACCAAAATGTCAATTTTGTTGACCTCCCAAGATTGATCTTCGCAACTAGAAGCTAATATTCTCTTTTATTTTCTAATCGAATGGAAGCTGAGATTCAAGATCATGAAATTGAAGTCAAAAGGGACACTTGCTACACTAGTATATCAATCCACTTGGTTGTATACTTTTTTGTCTAGTGATCAATTATCATGATCGCATAATCTGATAATCATAATCTTTTCCATTCTTCTAGGAATACAATCCAACACACTCAATGCGATTTAATGAGATACCATTTCAGGGCTTTAGCTGTAGGTAAGGCCCCACATGCACGTTTCAGCTAAGGTGAATTTTTTATAATAGTGATCCTGAGTCTGGCAGAAGTGTACACAAGGACACAACTTGTTTGATTCATTGACTGTCTCCTCATTTAACCCTCAATAACCAAAAAATAATCATCCACTACTTCATAAAAAATGCCTTTTTCAATAGAAAAACAAGTCTTCAGACGGAAGAAATTCTATTTTTTTGTTTTCTGCAAACAGGCCTAAGCAATTGTAATTGCTAAAATATATTAATATTTATGGTTAAGCATTATATTGGTCCCTGTCTTTGTGTCGCCGTCTGACTTAGGTCCCTCACCGGAAAAATTATTGTAAATAATCCTCATGTTTGAACATTATTTGGAGCGGATCCTCGCCGGAGCTCGAAGCTCCGGCGGATGATGATTTGGCATGCTGACTGTATTAATGATACTGACATGGATTTAAAAAAAATTAAAAATTAAAAAAATTAAATAACACATCAGATAATATAACTGAATTAACAAAAATAAAACCTATTAACGAATCTAACCCTAATCTAATTAACAAAACCAATTTCCCCTAAAATTAACTCAAATTCCCAATCAAATTAGGTTCTTCTTCTTTCTTCTTCTTCTAGCATCATAGATCTTCATACTACCAAAATATTATCATCTATGCTTTTGCTTCTGCTTCAAATTCTGGAATAAATCAACAAGTAGCAAAACCCAGGTTCTGAAAATGGAAGCTCCATGCGCATAGCACCATGCTCATCTTCTTTTTGCAACTTATCCCCTATCTCACATACAAAATCAGCAAATCCAAAAACCCCAGAAACTCCACCCCCAATCCAACAACCCCAGTAACCGACCCACCGCAACAGAGCCAGTCAAAAAGACAGTGCAGATTCAAAAAATCTAGCGCGAAAGAGAAAGGGAAGGGAAGAAGGAACCTCAAAGTAAAGATTGAAATTTTGGAAGATTCAAAGTGAGTTTGTGAGATGAGGGACCCAGATCTGGTTCGATTTTTGCTTGGGTTGGTGTGTTTGTCACGACGGCGCTGCAGCGATGATGGTGGGGTTGAATCAGAGATTGGTGAATGGGAAATGGAGGGTAGAGTGGCGCTTTGCAGCGACATTGGGTTGGGTCTTCACTTCTCCCATCCATGGCTTCTTCTTCTTCTCTCTTCCTCTGTTTCTCAATCCTCTCCCTTGTTTCTTCCTCCTCCCCAATTTCCCTCCTCCTCTCAGTCACAAAAGAAGAGTTATACGAGTAGTTCCTCCATTGTTGCAAATAGTGCTCCAGTTTTTCCTTGCTTGTTCAATGGTTTCTTACGAAATGGATTTTGCTGCAAATGGAAATGGTCTAATGGATGGGGACAATTAGAAGATGAAAGATTTAGGTGATTTAGGATTTAGGTTAATTTTGGGGGAATTGATTGTTAATTAGATTAGGAATAGATTTGTTAATATGTTTTATTTTGATTAATACTAGTTAATTGATATGACTTGTTATTTATTTTTTATTTTGTATTTTTTAAAAATCCATGTCAGCTCACTTGTCCCAATCATCGATCTAAATCAGCACTCGCCGAAGCTCTAAGCTTCGGCGAGGATCCGCTCCAAATAATTTTCAAACATGAGGACCATTTACAATAATTTTTCCGGCGAGAGACTTAGATCGGACGGCGACACAAAAACAGGGACTAATATGATGCTTAACCCTAATATTTATGTAATTTTGCTTTCCAATTTTGCTTACCTTTTATTGTGAACTTGACAACATAACTAAACCAAACCCGTCTATGCCTGGTTTGGGTCAAGTTGTCCAGATTTAAATTAAAAAAATAGAATAAAACCCAACCCAATTTACAGAAAAATGCTAGCAACAATCACTTTAACATTTTTTCAACCCTCTAATTGATTGGTTGAAATACTAAAAAATGGGCCCCACTCCAATTTAGTGTGACTGACATGAATTTCAATCAAAAAATGAGCAATGAGAAGAGTGTTAAAATGAATGTTGCTAGCTATTCACATGAATTTTATTGAGATTTTTACTTGAGGGGAGATTCCCCATAGAAACAAAAGTACATTTCTCATAGTCAAAGGCAGCAAAATCGCCAAAGAAAAGGCTCAAAAACCTAAGACTAGGAGTATCTCCTACCCTGGTCATTTTCCTATTCAAAATTGTTAGTTTTGGTGATCAGAAATGGATTGGAAAGACTTCCTTTCCACAAAAAGAAAAATAAATACCTTTGCAATCTCCATTGTCAACAAAAGCCACTTCGGCATTAAAAAAAGTATTCACAATTAGGACCTGATCATGATGTTGTGTGCCGGTGATGTAGAACATACTTTACAACTTCATAAAATGAAACCACAATTCCCACCGAGGGTCCTGCTCGACCAACTCGCGGACCAAAGCCAGTAAAGAGTCCTTTCAAGCCTCCATCCCTGGTAGAAGATATGGAAAAATCAGCTCAGACAAAGCATATCAATAATCAGTTATATCAATATATTGATCAAATTAAACAATGTACACCAGCCCAAAAAAAAAATAGTAATCGAGGCAGAGAAGAAAAAAACCCTTATGCATTATACCAATCACCAATTATATATCTCAAATAAAAAAAACAAATACGCAGCAGATCATAGAGAGGAGAAAAAGAAATTAGACCGTTGGCATTTGGAGAAAGTCAATTAGAAAATTTGGATTTCAAATTACATCATACCTCCAAACTTCCATTAGCGTCTGTCTTGTAGTCATCGTTAATGCCCTGACAGGATCCCTCTGCAATTTTTTTAAGACAAAATATGATATTAGAATAAGACCAAGTTTGCAGATACATGTAAAGCTGTGAATCATTGGTTCAAATGTAGCAGTTAATTTAAGAAGAATGACGAGCTACCAACCCAATTTTCCAAATGAAGGGCATATATGAGCAAAACAAAATCTGTAACCCCACTTGTCTCTAAAGTTTGTGCGGAAAAAAAAGATACAAAGAAACAGATAGACTTCAGTGATATTAAATCTACAGAAACAAACCTCTATCTGCCTTCGAGTTTTTGCAACATCTAGTGGACATGTAGCTCCAGCTGCTAGAGTTCCTGCAACAAAACCAGCTGAAAAATTTGCACCAAGGACACTCAACGCATTGGCATCATCGCCTCCAACCAAACTTAGAAGTTTTCTTCTAGTCTGCAAAGCAAGGGTAATTGGCATAAGTAAATGTAATTAAGAAAAACAACTTCATATCTGTTAGGTTGTCCCTAACAGCCAAACACGTGAAAGATAGGGGCAAATGGGTAGTTTTCTGGATAAAAAAACTGAAATTATTAAAATAAAAGACACATGATGGAAACCTTCTTAACAAGGGATAACCGTACAATGACAAAACCTTAGACTACTAAATCATCAATTGTTTACTCTAACCTAAGGAGGGTAGTCCTATTTATAATAAAGTAATCCTAGTATAATGATAAACTCAACCCCTAAGAAATAATAAATTTAGACTAACGAAAATAAAAGATAGATCCTCAAAATAAAATATAAACTCTTAAAAAGGATAGAAATAACCTAAACCAAATAAACTAAATCCCTAATATTTAGGTAAATACTCACTTTGGTCCTTGAAAGTGGCAGGCGCTCTCAACTTCGTCCAAAAACTAAAAAAATCCATCACGCGGTCCTTGAGAGTGGCTAAAACCAGTCAGTCGTTAAAAAAACTTACGGATATTAACAGAGGATGCTAACATGGAACATTAAGTGGCACTTGGGCAATCTTTTAGCCGTCATTTTGATCCCTCCATTTGAATAGCCCCAAGAGTGAAGTGAAGAGGCTGTTTAGCCCCTATACCTCTTAGTTAGCACAAAACATATTTTGAAAACATTGAATTGCCTTCTAGTGTTAAATCTCTTTTGCAGGATTTCCAAGGTGTAGAAGCTGAATTGCCTTCTAGTGGTTTACCACCTTTGAGAGGGATTGAGCATCAAATTGACCTCATTCCAGGGGCTTTCTTACCCAACAGTCCCCCATACAGTAAAAATCCACAAGAGACAGCTGAGATCCGAAAACAAGTGGAAGAGCTCATGAGCAAAGGATAGTATGAGCTCATGTGTTGTACCTGTAATTCTAGTATAAAAAAAGATGAAACATGGAGAATGTGTTCTGATTATAGGGCTTTAAATAACATCACCATCAAATATATTCATCAAGCCTAGGGGCAGGATGCTTATATTTGATGGTGATGTTATTTAAAGCCTACAATCAGAACACATTCTCCATGTTCTTTTTTTGGTACTAGAATTACAGGTACAACACATAGACTCATACTATCCCTTACCCATCTTTTGCTCATGAGCTCTTCCACTTGTTTTTTGATCTCAACTGTCTCTTGTGGATTGCCACTGTATGGGGGCCTGTTGGGTAAGAAAGCCCCTGGAATGAGGTCAATTTGATGCTCAATCCCTCTCAAAGGGGGGTAAACCACTAGGAACACTTGCTGGAAAAACATCTTGGAAATCCTGCAAAAGAGATTTGACACTCAAAGACAATTCAATGTTTTCAAAATCATTAGTGTTCAAAATCTGTTTTGTGCTAACCAAGAGGTAACAGCCTCTTCACTTCACTCTTTTTCATCAAACAAAGTTCTTTTCTCTCAAGTGTTTAACTCTTTTGTTCTCTCTCTTGTTCAGTCTTTTCTCAGATGAACATCTCAACCCACAATAAGTGGTTGACCAAGCTTCAAACTAGCGTCCACAACTGGCACGAACCCAGTTTGAACGGAGACCTTGTGTCTTGGACGAAGGAGTCAGGAGAGGAGAGGAGGAGGTAAGTGGTGTACAGAGGCTTGGAGTTGGAGTTAGAGAGGAAGGCAAATCAACATCCAAGAGGACACTGCTAGAGATAGCTGACAGCCTCACTGATTTCTTCTTAACCGCATCTGATCCAACTCAATAGATCGAGAAACCTCACCTCTGACATTGTCTAAGTGGCAAAAAACATGCCATGTCAACTCCTCTGTTAACGTCCGTCGGTTTTTTTAACACCAGGGACTAAATTGACTGGTGTTAGCCCCTTCCAGGGACCGCGGGATGAATTGTTTTAATTTAGGGACGAAGTTGACAGCGCATACCACTTTCAAGGACCAAAGTGAGTATTTACCCTAATATTTAGGATCCTAACAATATTCCCCCCAAAAATCCACCATGTCCTCAAGGTGCGTAAAATTCCTCTAATATGCCCTTGTTAGTCTCAGTTTGTTGCCTAGCATCCCATGGGTCGCTTCGAACTTCGTCCTCGCCGAAAACAACCCGAAAGCTCCTCACGGGGCCCTTGTGACCCGACCTATATGCCAAACCACACCAAAAACAAAAGCCCTCTTCCTTGCATTTCAAGAACTTGGCGGGTGGCAACAGTCGGAATCCTCCGTCGCTAAAAGATGTAACCTTGCTACCTAAAGGATGGACATTAGACCCAAAAGCCGAACCACTTTGCTGACCAATGACAATGTTTTAGGCGCCAGAAGTGAAAGAGCGTGTTGGAGAAGCCCCAAAATTCCTAGCTGGTGTGGACAATGAACCCACCGAAGTACTAGACACAATGCTTCCTCTGCCTCGAGAGTGTGGAGGATAAGAAACATTCTGAGATAGTGGTTGTCCTTCAGCGAGACACAACTCCACGTTGACATTTTGTTCAATCCCCATAGTTTGCCCCAAATCTGTAGGAAGGAACGAACGCACACGATAATGAACCACTGGTTTGAGGCCCATGAAACCCCAATATCTCATCATCGGACGGCTTCAGAATTTGGGCCACCAAAGCTTCAAATTCCCAGAGATAATCAGCAACGGTCCCTTCTTCTGCGAGAGTTGTCAATCTATCAAAAACGTTTCCCTTGATAGTGACACCAAAGCGCTGCAGCATGAGTGGACCCAACGAAGACCAAGAAAGACATGGCGTACGACAACGGATAAAACAATACCAATGAACCACTTCCCCTTCCATGCTAATGTATGCCAATTGAATCTTTTCCTCCTCCTTCACCTGATTGATCACGAAAATTTTCTTAGCCCGTGCAATCCAAGGAAATGGATCCCCCCCCCCCTTTAAAGTTCAAACAGGGGAAGTTCAACCCTCTCAGTCCAAGGACGAGACTCGGGAACCTCCTCTGTAACAGAATGATTGTCAACATTAGTATCTTTTTCCATACCACTATCAGAACTCTGATTCACAACCGCTCCATTTGTTGCAACAAATCGGACAAAACTCGTTGAGTCACAGCATGTCCCACTTTGAGGTCCAAGAAGACCCCTTTAAGTTTCGAGACGAACTTTGTGAGATCAGCCAGACCACCCTCCAAGTGAGAGATGTGAGAGTCCATGATGGTTGAGACTTGAGATAAGGAGATGGTGAAAACCCAACAGTGAACGATGGTGAATCAAGGTACTGTCCGAGCCAGAGAGAACACAGGAAAAGTGGGTTGAGCATGATGCAGCAGAACAAACCCACTGACGATGGCACCAAAACAGAGCTAAAGAAGGGCGAATTCAACCTCAAAAAGAACCAAGAAGCGCACAGCCAAAACACTTTATACGAAGCGGAGAAAGAACACACAGAAACAAGGGCGATTTGGCTCATAAAACAGCGACAGTTGCAGTCTGGGTCATAGGAGGTGACAGCAGCGTGGACGTCAGCTATGATAGAAGGAGCGGTGGCTGGAACTTGGTGGCTGAGTCTGTGATGGCGGCGGACGTTGAGTCATGAAACAAACGGATGCGAACACCAGAGATCTGGGCGCGAACAGGGGCTGCAAACTGCCAAACAACGGCGAACGGAGAGGCTTGGCAGTCGGAATTGAGAGACACAGCAGTCAGCGTGAGCAGCGGCAGTGGTCTGGATTGAGGGATGGCAGTGCTAGTGGTGGAAGGAGGAAGATTGGACAAAATGTAAGGTTCTGTTTCCCTAACAGCCAAACACATAAAAGATAGGGGCAAATGGGTAATTTTCCAGATAAAATAACTGATATTATTAAAACAAAAGACACAAGAAGGAAACCTTCTTAACAAGGGATAACCCTTACAAGGTAAAATCCTTAGACTAATCAATCATCAATTGCTTACTCTAACCTAAGGAGGGTACTCCAATTTATAATAAACTAATCCTAGTATAATGATAAACTTAAACCCTAAGAAATATATAAGATAGACTAACCAAAATAAAAGATAGCTCCTAAAAATAAAATATAAAATATAAACTACTAAAATAAAAGATAGAAATAACCTTAACCAAATAAACTAAATCCCTAATATTTAGGATCCTAACACTATCCATAGAATTCAGGAAGGAAACTCACTGGTTCAAGTGTTGACCAACAAATCGCAGAGAATGGTACATCACGGGCAAGTTGAGCTCCCATGCCAGTCCACAGGACACGATAACCTTGCACTGTAATGAAATTAAGAGTTTCAGCCAGAATTACATGATAGTACCAATACCTCCACTAGCATTTTATCCTATATATTTTTACATTCTAGCACTGCCATACTATTAAATGTAGCATCCTGGCCAGTGTGGCAATTGATTATCAAAAGAATCGCTGAGAATGAAAAATCAAATCAAACAGATAAGAAATGTAACATATTGCGAACAGTTATGGCTTGAATAAGAGCTAGATATACACTACCAGTTAGCCTGAAGTCTAAACTAAATGTCATGGCTAACTCGATGAAACCATCATGTGCTTGTATAAAATTATAATCAATTTATACAAATATGAAAACACCAGCCATCTCAACAAATTTACAAATCTATGTAGAGAAAACACCAGAGCAAGCAGACTCCGTTCTACTTTTATTATTCTGGCTAGCAATTTTTCTGGTTGTCAAAGGTTATGCACTTACAGCTGTTCTGTGGACTATTTGTGCTCCTGACGTGTGAGACAACACCTAGCAGAGTCTGAACAACTCCAGGAGGCTTTTTACCATTTTGAAATGCCTAAGAAACCCAAGAAAGTGCAAAATCCAGTAAGAATCCAGAAAGTTTGCTGAGCAGAAAATATAGCTAGAAACACAAAATATAGTATAGTAAGACAGTTTTCAAAATAACATAAAGAATAAAGGGAATTTGAACTGAAACTCAAAAACAAACTACCTAAGAAAACAAAAATGCAAAGCAATATCAATAGGGTCAGTTCAACGAAGAAAGCAAACCACAAGAATTACAGCAGGTAGAACCGAATGAATTACAGTAGATAGAAACAAATATAATTCCAATGGACAAACCAAATATAATGAGATCAGTTTTAACTTTTAAGAATATTTTCCCAAGTCCTTTTTGGTCTTCTTCTACCTTTCTTCACAGGATTAAAAACCATGTTATCAACCCTCCTCACCAATGCCTCCATATGACCTCTTTGTACATGTACCACCTAAACCGATTTTCCGTCAGCTTCTCCACGATAGGCGCTACCCCAATATCTTTTTTTATTCGCTCATTGCGTAATCCTTTCTAGTGTGCCCACTCATCCATCTTAACATTCTCATTTCTGCTACTCCAACGTTTCTCTCATGTTATTTTAAAGCCCAACATTTGTTACCATAGAGTAAAACAGGTCTTATAGCAGTTCAGTAAAAATTCCCTTTGAGCTTGATAGGTACTTTAGGGTCACATATAACCCGTAATGCTTTTCTCCATTTTAACCACCCAACTTAAATTC
Organism: Lotus japonicus; assembly: GCF_012489685.1. NCBI lineage: Eukaryota > Viridiplantae > Streptophyta > Magnoliopsida > Fabales > Fabaceae > Lotus > Lotus japonicus. Next base: position 67,593,501 of record NC_080041.1, read on the forward strand.
AGTGTGTAACATCTCTGTCATTTTCCCCATTATCTGTATAAGTGATCCAAGGTACTTAAACAGTGAAACTTGTGGTATGATGCCACTTCTAATTTTGACTTCCAAATTACTACCAACATCAGACTTACTAAAATTGCAATGCATATACTATGTCTTACGTCTGCTTAATCTAAAACCCTTAGATTCTAAAGTCCTCCTACAAATAAGTTTAGAATTAACCGCTTCCCTTGATTCTTCAATTAGAACCATATCATCAGCAAACAACATGCAGTTTGGAATGCTCTTCTGTATATCTTTGGTAAGCATGTCCAAAACCATATTAAACATGTACAGACTCATAGCTGAGCCTTGATGTAAACCTATCTTTATAATTTTTCATGCACAATACAGTTCTTTAACCATAAACCCCAATTATAATTTGAAGATAAATGTTGTTCAGTGAATGGAACTACGATACATCACAGCAACAATAGGAATAATGAAATAAATAGAACAATATAAACCATGCACGGCTGAAACCAAAAGAAGCTATTGCCAAGGTAAAAATGGCCATAATTGCTGGTAACAAACATAACTGACTTAAACAATCACTGATACTTAATGAATAGAAACTTAAAAAGCCACAGCTTACAAATATTGGATACCTACATAACTACATTCCAGTATGTAAAATAACTAATATGGATCATTATCTTAAATACCTGCATTCGAGTTCTCGCAAGTTCTATAGGATAACAAGTTGCACAAGCCAACGAGCGTGCCAACGAACCAGCCAATAAAGGTACATATGGAGTAGTCATTGGGGCATTTTTGGCCGTAAATTCCTCCAACCAGTTGCGGAATATATCGTAGCATGGAAGGTAAATTCCTACCTGATTTAAGCACACAAAAAAAGGTCAGTCAGTTCCTGTGCTCTCAGTACAAAACGTCCAAATACTTAAAACAGTGAATAATGTTAATTGACTTGCAAACCTACAGTTGGAACTGCAAGTGCCAGGCCAGCATTTGTGCCTCTCCATAACCTAGTAAATCCTTCCTGCAATACCACTCAAGGATTGATTAATAGATGTGTATGTTTTTGTAAATGCAATAACGGAAATGACTGCATCAAGAGCAGATGCCCCCAATGAACTTAAATGTAATACCAGTAAAGCTCGTCCACCCCATCTAATATCTATATACTATACTATTATTATTAAACCACCGACCTGTTGTGTAATTTTGCAAAGGACATCCAGAGTTCCTTTGTACCGGAAACACTCAGGTGGACAAATCGATACAGTGCCCTGAATTCCAGCCCGAGCACACGATGGAGAACATCTTAAATCAGCAAACATCTGAAAATCAATTTTGAAAAAGTCAAATCAATTGCTCAATATGCTGGTAAAAAAAGACATGATTTTATCCCTTTCAGTATGTGTCTTCAAATTGATGCAAACTCTCATAACAAAAAACAAAATGCTACATTTTCTTTAGTTTGTTATGCGGCCGAAACATCAACAACTACATTCATGTACAGAAATTCAGGGGATTAATGTTTGTCATAAAAGTTTTCACAGGGTGTGGAGGGACAAAGGGTTGCCTCTGACGTACCATATTCGGGCCAAAACAAGCCATACGACTGGTCAAGTCACCGAGTGGATGAGAATAAGCGACTCCTGCAGCTTGCGCTTGCAACCTTGTCTGATAAGAATGAGATAACAAATCAGAATACACCACAAAAAATCAACAAACAAATCAAAATCAAAACAAAAATAATCAACCATTGAAACATTGGCATAAACCCAATCTACATATAGAACTCGAAATCAAACATTCAAAAACACCATTCATTGATCGTCAATAACAACATAACCTAGCTAGATATGATTGAAAATAAATAGAAAAGTAAGAAGAAAGAGGACCTTAGCAACATCGAGGGGGTTTACAATGACGGCGGAGAGGAAGGCGGCGCCGGCAGCAGAGAAAGCACGTTCTACAACTCCCAATTGCTCACCGGTATTGGCTGATTGCTGCGGCGGCGGCGGCGGCGGAGGAGGAGGAGAAAACCGTTCACCGGAATCGCAACCACCCTGAGATTTCATCGTAACCGCCGCCGAAGCCATCCACGGGTTCTGAATTCGCTCAGAATCCGTCATTCTGTATAGTAGATGTAGAAATGAAAATCCAACAACGACTCAATCGGTTTCCAAATTGAATATCAAAACATTGAAAAAATTGAAGAATCTTATTTTATTTTATGCGTGTGTGCGTTGAATGGGAAAAAGAACTGAACAAAAAGTGAAACAATTTTAGGTTGTGGAATGTGTGGGAGAGAAGAGAAGAGAAGAGAAGAGGAGAAAATAGAGAGGGACGTACGTGGTGGGCTATGGTGTGAACGCCACGTTTGTTGACAACAGTGGTGACACGTCGGTAAAGAAACCCTAGGCTAGAAGAAACTTCTTCTTCTTCCACAAATAGCGCCTCCTCCTTGAGTGTGGGGAGTGAACAACATAGTGACAGCTTAGGTCATTAGATTCACATGTACACAAAACTAGTTATTTATTACACATTTACACTCTTTTCTTATTTTGTTATGTAATAATGGATGGATTTGATTTTTTTAACGAATAATGGATGGATTTGATTTAGCTTTAATCTAATTTGATTTTTTGAAACTAGCTTTAATCTTTTTTTTATTGAAAGAAACTAGCTTTAATCTTTTTTTTTATCACAGGAGGAAAATTAACGACAAAGAAAAATTAACTCAAAGCATTTAAATACAGTGATGCAAAAACGAATGAGGGTGGCCTTTTCCACACTTGCAAAGGCGATCCAACTTTAGCCGCTTCCCGTGCTAGAGTATCACCCGTGTTATTCTTCTCCCGCGCTACTTGGACCAACGTACAGCTCTGGAAACTCCCCATTCACCCTCTGAATATCTTCCAGGTCCCAGAATGTGCTCATATTCCCTCCAGGTTGAAGAACATTAACCAAATTAGCACAATCAGATGCGCATATCACTTCCCTCAAGTCAAGCTCCATAGCATGCTGCAAGGCTAGTTCCATTGCTCGGATTTCAGCCAGAAACGCGCTGCCTTGCCCAGTGCTCAAAGAAATCGTAGAAACCCACCGCTCTGTGTTGTCCCGCACCACCGCCGCACACCCCATTCTACCAGTCATCGGGTTCCAGCTCCCGTCAAAACTAGCTTTAATCTAATTGAACTTCATATATAGTAATTTGGGTTGGATTGTTTTTATATTTTAAGATAATTGATAACCATTATTTAATTTAAAGTGAAATATAAATTTTAGATGTTGTTTGGGTGGTTCTTAGTTGTATATTTTGGTTTAAAAAAAATAGTTGTATATTTTGAAATTTTAAAAAAATTTAAAATTGGTTTTTAGTTTCGTTATTTCAGTTTATTTTAGTTGTGAAGTTTTAAAAAGTTATCAATTTATAAGTTTATAGCTATCAACTTTATCATCACCGACGTAAGATATATTTCATCAAAATATCAATGCCACCAGGTAGAGTAGAGTGTGCATAGTGGTAAAAAGTGGCGGTGATGATACAACATGAAAAAATGCTAGTTGAGGAGAGAGTTGGATGGTTATGATGGCCCAAGGGTGGTGATGGGAATTGTTTTGGTCCGAAATCCAGGTAGCCGGCACAAAGGCACAAGGCCCAAATTAGTGAGTCGCTAATTGGTCGAGGACGTGCAACTACACAATGAGAGGGACAAAGCATAACTAGTTTGTTAAGTTGAATAAGAAAACTAGTGTTTTTTACTCCCGCATTGCACAAGAAATTTTATCTATTGTATTTGAAACATCAATTAATATTTTAAATTATAAAAAATGTAAGATACTAAGAATATAAGAACAATCATAATAAAGATGTAGATATTTAAAGAGCATAAATTCAGACACTCGATTCTAGTGCTTTGTAAGCATATATTGAATTAACTAATATAAAGTGGCCAAAAAGATAAACTATCATTAAGACTTATTTTGGCTTTCAGATGTTGCATAGAAATTATATCAAAACTTATTTATCTATACTCGTTCCCCTCGTATGAACTTTTAATTCTTTAAACATAAATAAATATAAATTATATATGTACTAATGTTTTCTAATCTCCGCAAAAAAAATTATCATCAAATTAAGAGTTGCCCAAAAATAAAAACATGATATTGTGTTGTATAGTATAAAAATTATATCAAAACTTATTTATCTATTAAATTTTTCATGCTTGTTCCCGAACTTTTAATTCTTTAAACATAAATAAATCTAAATTATATTTGTACTATTATTTTCTAATCTTCGCACAAATATTTTTATCATCAAGTTATCAAACAGTTAACTATATTTACATCTAAAGTTGGTTTTAAAAACTAAAAAAAGTACTAATATGATATTAAAATTAATTTTTATGTTAGTTTTAACATGGAATTATTTGTATGCGAATATATTAATCGTTCTCTAATCGTCGTACGACACATAATTTTAAATGTTACACTGAGATTAGTTTATGGATCATAAGCCATAAATGACATACATGGAAGTGAAGAGAGATTTTTCATGACATAATTCACTTTCAAGCAGTAGCGGAGGCACAGGGTGACTTGTCCATGCTTAGTCACCCATGAATTTTAGGAATGTCTCAAGAAAAAAAATTGAAGCAGTGTGAGACTTGAGAAGGAGAGGAGGGAGGGAAAGGTTGAGCTGAGAGGAAGGGGTGATCTCTGTGTTGTTTGTTTTTCTCTTTCAGATTCAGTAGACATTCTTTTGAACCTCTGTGCTATCCACTAACAATTGGAATTAGAAATAGATATTAGGGTTTTGTTACATATGTACATTTTTTATTAGACGTGAAAGCTACTGGGATGCACTTTTTTTGACATTAGAGTTGCACCTCTTTCCAACATAGTAATAAAAAAAATAAAAGAATAGTTTTAACTTATACGAAGCATTTGATAGCATTTTTATGTGTTAATTTTTAAACAATCCTCTAAAACTATTTGAAATCAATTTGAATTTGTGATATTTAAGTTAAATACAAATTTAACTTCTCAGTTAAAATTTGATAATTATTTAATATCAATTTTGTAATCTACTATATAATTTTTTAAATGATATATTTAATTTATAGCGGCTATACCAGTAAGACCACAATTCAACTACGATTGATCTAATGAACGATGATTCATTAATTCTCTCATAAACCCTAATTTTCCCACACATGAAGTAGCCGCTATGTCTCTTCATAACAACCAATGCCTCATGAAACATTAGATATTCCTCCACTCTCAACAGCGATTATGGTGGCTCCTTGTGGTCGTGGTGGTTGTCCATCCTCTATTTGTCGCAGTTCGTCGTTCCATCATCACCAGCATGAATTCAGGTGACCAGTTTCTAGTTCGACTGATTAATCGGTCGGCCTGTGAAGGATAAGAGTATGCTATATGATGTGAAACAGTTTCTCTCGAAAAACTTTGATATGAAGGATATGGGAGAGGCATCTTATGTCATTGGCATTAAGATCCATAGAGATAGATCTAGAGGTATTTTGGGTTTATCTCAAGAGAAATATATCAACAAAGTTTTAAAGAGATTTAAAATGAAAGTATGTTCACCAAGTGTAGCTCCCATTGTGAAGGGTGACAAACTTACCTTGAGCCAGTGCCCCAAAAATGATTTTGAGAGGGAACACATGAAGAATGTCTCATATGCTTCAGTTGTTGGAAGCCTTATGTATGCTCATGTTTGCACCAGACTTGACATTGCGTATGTTGTTGGAGTTTTCGGAAGATATCAGAGTAATCCAGGTATTTACCACTAGAGAACTGCAAAGAAGGTAATGAGATACCTTCAAGGAACAAATAATTTCATGCTCGTGTATAAACGAACTGGTGATATGGAATTAATTAGCTACTCTCATTCAGACTACGCTGACTGCATTGATACCAGAAAATCTACAGCTGGTTATGTTTTTATGCTAGCTGGTGGAGCAGTATCTCGGAAAAGTGGAATGAAAACTTTGGTTGCTACTTCCACTATGGAAGCCGAGTTCGTTTCTTGTTTTGAGGCTACCTCACATGGTGCATGGTTGAAGGGTTTCATATCTAGTCTTAGAGTTGTGGACTCAATTTCTAGGCCACTGAAGATGTACTGTGATAACTCAGTTGCGGTATTTATGGCTAAGAACAACAAGAGTGGAAGTTGAAGTAAGCACATGGACATTAAATACTTAGCCATAAGAGAACGTGTTAATAAAATAAAGTGGTCTTTGAACATGTTAGCACTGAGTTGATGATTGCGGATCCTTTGACTAAAGGCATGCCGCCAAAGAATTTTAAGGATGATGTAGTACGAATGAGACTTCGTTCCATGATGTGATTTTCATTGTAAGTACAATTTATTATTCACAATGAAACTCTTATTCAGTTCGATGTTTTCTCATATATTTTGTGCACATAATTATTTATTTTGAAAAATACTATCAATTTGGACCTAGAATAGACATATGGTTTATTCATTAAGTTAAGAGCATAAATTGAGATACTTTATATATTCAGATACATGGAAGATAATACTTGAGATTAGAGGACCTATGGTCATGATCCATGTATTGAGTTTAAATTAAAGATTCGCATTTATTGCTACTGCGCTCTTCATTCTAGTTCCTACAGCCTTTTTACTAATAATTTACGTAAAAACGGTAAGTCAAAGTAATTTTATTTAAACATGACTTCTTAATTCTTATTAATCCATTGGCTTAAAAGCATTTCATGCACCTGATGTATCAACTTTGTGTAAATGTCGTCCCTACTATTTTTCTGTCTATGTTTGTACCCTCCATGTTTCTCAAAAGTGCAACGAATGCCCCTTTGTCATTGTTAAAATATGGACGAAGTGGCCGTTAAATGTCACGTCAGCATCCTACGTGGCGTGACACGTCATTAAACAAAACTTTGAAATTGGGAAAATGAGTGAGGGGATTCGAACACATGACCTTCATCTAGCAAAACACCCCCCTATACCAGTTGAGCTACACAATCAATTAATTAAATCATGACCAAAGTTTTATTTATATCATATTTATTAATCATCGTTCCCTTTGTTCTTCCCTAATTCTTCTTTCATCATCTACTTTATCTCATAATTTTCTTCATCATCTTAATCCCCAACTACAATGAAACCCAGATTTGTCCATCTCCAAGTTCAAAAAAAAAACATGCATTTCTTCATCATTATCTTCATCCCCAACCACATTGAAACCCATATTCATCTACACCAACAACACACTCCACTACAATCTCACCCTCAACATCACCGTCTGAAACCCTAACAGCAGAGTAAAAAATTTCCCTCATTCCGCTCCAATAATAAACCCAGACCTCAACGACGCTCGCTCCTTGCTCCAAGGTCAACTCTTAAAACATTTTTTTTTTCTGCTTGCTTTGATGGTTTTTAGGTTGTTCCCATCATGTTTTTTTGTGTGTGCTAAATTGCTGTTTTTTGGATTTTGCATTGGCAAATTGTGTTATTTAAATGGCCAATTTGAACAAATGAGAATTTTGTTTTTGTACTCTTCGTGCCCAAGTACCCATGTTTGTGCCGATCGATTTTATTCCAGATTCCAAGATGATAACTGAAAACTGGGGGAGTTGAAGTTTTCATTTTTACGTTTTTCTGCTTAGTTTGATGGTATGTAGGTTTTACCCATCATGTTTTATTTTCTGAATGGTGAAAGGAATTGGAGAAGAACAAGGGGAATGATGATGAATAAATATGATATAAATAAAACTTTGGTCATGATATAACTAATTGATTGTGTAGCTCAACTGGTAAAAGAGATGTTTTGCTAGTTCAAGGTCCCGTGTTCGAATCCCCTCACCCTTTTTTCTAAGTTCAGAATTTTGTTTAACGACGTGTCACACCATGTAGGATGCTGACGCGGCATTTAACAACAGTGTCGTACCACGTCATCCATTTTTTAACGTCAGAGTGACGGAGGGGTATTCGTTACACTTATGAGAAACATAGAGGGTACAAACATAGACGAAAAAAGTGTATGGGCGACATTTTCACAAAGTTGATACATCAGGGGCATGAAATGCTTTTAAGCCTTAAAGATTAAATAATATATTTTTCATTTATTTATTTAAGATAAAAACTAATCTTTATGTGGTCCATCTAATGGTTATATTCAGCCCACTAACTTAATGAGGGATTCATGATTACCCACTAAGGCAGTTGAGGGAATGCAGGTAACAATTCCCTTATATTTCAATCACGTGTGAGTTTTGTGATGGAAAAAAACTCTATGAAGAAAAAATTTTGTTGCCCTATATAGACAACAATTGCTCTATATAGACAATGGTTCAGTAAACTTGCTCCTCTTTTCAGAAAACAACGACATCTAGTTTGAGTGTGTGAGGGTTTGAAATCAAAGCTGACAACGGTTCCTTAACATCGATTTGTCGCAATGGCTGGAGGTATATGTAACATGATTCTTAATTTAGCTTCCGCTGTTAAATGATCTGAATATGTTGCTTTTTATATTGACATGTTTAGATCAATTTAGTCTTACAAAGAGAAGATGAGGAATGAGATCAAGTAAATAATTCAGAGTAATAAACCCTAACAAATAATTGATGACTAAATCTTTAAACCCAATACAAAGATCCACAAATTTCAACATAACAAAAAGGTTTTCAGTCGGGACCCTAGAAGAAGGAGAAGAGGGGATCGAAGCCCCTCCTTCTTTAGTCTGATCTGAGCCGTCACTACCGTCCCCATCGTCATTTGCGTCCTCTTCCAAGCCCAATCCACTTCTAGGAGTAAGCTCAAGTCGCCACATACCAAGATTTGGGGCTGAAATAGCAAAAGAGAAATGAGAGAAACACAAGATTTATATTTTCTTCGGTGGTGAGATGGTCGTGGTGACTGGTAGTGGGATCCGTCTCGATGGTGAGAGCAGAGGGTGATGGAAGAGGCGAGGTGCAACGTTTAGAGGATGGAGGCAGTGGTGGGGTGGCGGACAGGGTTGAGTGGAAGAGGAGGAGGCGGCGACGACACTGGGTTAAGAGGAGGAGAAGAAAGGAGAGGATGGTGGTAGGCGGCTAGGCTTTGGAGGAAGTGAAGAGAGGAGAGGATGGTGGGTGGCGGCTAGGGTTTGGATGACGTGAAGAGATGAGTATTTATATGGTATGGACTGAAGGAGAAGCTTGGGCTGATTGGGCTTGGGCTATTTTTTTCTTTTAAAGACCTGGTTCAGTCGGTTCAGTGGGGTTGGAGCTCAAACCGAAACCGACCGGTTGAATCCTAACGAACTCATAAATGCGAACTGTAACACCCCATTTTTCGTTATTTGGTTATTTAGTATTTTATTTTAATTACTATTATGCTATATGGTAATTTGATGAATTATGTGATTTTATTAGATAATTAAGTGATTATGTGATATATGGAGTGAGTAAATTATTTAAATTATATTTTTTTTGGTTACAGGAGGAAAATTAAACGCAAGAAACAAACTAAGGCCTAGCGTCTAAGTACAGAGACGCAAAAAGAAACGAAGGTGGGTGACCTCAAACTCGTTGTGGTGTCCCTTCTCTAGATGCCCTCCGAGCAAGACAATCCGCTGTGTTATTCTTCTCCCGCGGGATATACATAAACGATACTCTCCAGTCTTTTAAAATCCATGTTCTGGTTTCCAAGATCGCCTCACGCTCCCAGTAGGTATCCACGGTCATTGAGCTCTGGATAACTTGCAAAGCCTCTTGACAGTCGGAAGCACAAACCACTGTTCTAGCACCATGGTCCCAAGCTAGTCGAAGTCCAAGCTGGATAGCCCAAAGTTCCGCTCTGAAGGCTGAGTCCTGTTCACAGCTATCAGAAGTCGCTGCTGTCCATGAACCATCCGGTGCGCGAAGCACCGCAGCTACCCCCATTCTACCAGTCGCAGGATCCCAGCTTCCATCTGATGAGATATGGTGTGCGCTCGAATCTACAGAGCTGCTGTCATGAACAATTCCAAGCCATCGTTCTTCCATCGACGATTCCAAGCAATCCCGCCATGTTGACACATCTGCAAATACATGCCTGACAACATGGTTAACGTGCCATTCCTCTTCCCCAAACACGTTGTTGTTGCGCCAACGCCACGCCCACCACATCAGAGCCACCGCTAGGAGATGCTCGCGATGCTGCAGAAGCGCTTCCAGCCACGCTTGAAACGGCCTCCCATCATCCAATACTGGTAGAATTGCAGCAAAACAGTGCCACAACCGCACCGTTTGGGGACACTGACGAAAGATGTGATTCTGATCTTCTGAATCTGCAGCACACCTAGGGCAAACACTGGAAGTACTCAGATGATTACGCCAGCGTTTGTGATTTGTGGGCAGCGCATCTTTGCAAATCAGCCATAGGAAGTAACAGATCTTTTCTGGAACTTTAAGTCGCCAAATATGTTTCCAGAGGCCTGAAACGACCTGATCATGAACCATTAGCGAGGAGTAGGCAGAACTGGTTGTGTATCTTCCATTGTTGGTGGCTGTCCAGCGTATGGCATCGGAACCCGTGGGCGACGGTGGAACTTGAACTGCTGTTATCTCTTGCATAATCATCTCTGGTAGTACTGTATATAATTTTGCAACATTCCAGCTCCCTGCGCCCCAAACTTCTGATACGTTGAGTAACGTGTCTGAGATGTGAACAAAGGGAACTCTGTCACAAAGCCTTCCAGTGCCAAGCCAATTCTCATACCAGAAAGAGGACCTGCCTTCTCCAAGATGAGGCTGAAACAGATGTTTGACATGTTCTGTGGCTTTAACAATTCCCCTCCATACATAGGAATCACCCCGTCTATAATTTCCTGTAAGCACTGTATCATGATGAAGGTATTTGTGGGAGAAGGCCTGAACCCATGGCTTCTCTTTGTCATGTAGAAGACTCTCAGTAAGTTTACCCAGCATGGCAATATTATTCAGGCGTGTACTTCGAATACCTAAACCACCATACTCCTTAGCACACGTTAACTCATCCCATGGCACCAAATTCCAGCTACGGGTGCTCTCCCCTTTGGCCCATAGACATTGACGAAGCTTTCGGTCCACAAAACGGCAAACCGATTCTGGGAGCCATAGAGCTTGCATGGAATATACTGGGAGAGAGGTAAGAACAGACTTGGCTAGGCATAGGCGACCAGCTTTATTTAATAACTTGTTCTTCCATGTGGCCAACCGCGAGCTCACTTTGTCAATGAGTGGCGCAAAGTCATTTTTAGTGACTCTCCCCTTGAGGAGAGGAATACCAAGGTATTTTCCTAGGTTTGCTTCCCGCCGGATACCAAGGATCTCAGAGAATTGTTGCTGAGCCCTGCTGTCCACATTGGAGGAGCAAAACAATCTTGATTTATCCAAGTTGACCTTCATACCTGAAGCCTCACAAAAATCCTTGAGAGTATTGGACACCACCTGCAATTGGTTCTTGGAAGCTTGACAAAAGAGGAGGACATCATCTGCAAAGAATAAGTGTGAGATACCAATACCATCTTTTGAAATTCTAATGGGGTTCCATGCACCCTCATCAACTGATCTTTGGATCTGAATAGCTAATCGCTCCATGCATAGCACAAAGAGATAGGGTGAGAGGGGATCACCTTGCCTAAGACCTCGTTTAGGCGAGAAGTGAGGAAGTTTGGTCCCATTCCAAAGAATGGAGATAGAAGCCGAGCTTACCCCCCCACATGATCAAGTTAACAATGGAAGGTGGGAAACCAAAGTCATAAAGAGTTGCCCGAAGGAAATCCCAATTGACCCGATCATAAGCCTTTTCTAGGTCAATTTTCAGCGCCACAAGCCCACCACCCTTTTTGTGAGTGTGTAAAGTATGCATGACTTTTTGTGCCAAAAGAATATTGTCCTTGGTGCCTCTACCTGGAATAAAGCTACCCTATAAAGGTCCAACTAAATCAGCAAGCCATGGACGAAGTCTATTCACAAGTACCTTCGTTATAATCTTGTATGCTACATTGCAGAGGCTAATTGGTCTAAGATCCTTGAAGCACAAAGGGTCATCAACCTTGGGAATGAGAACAATGAGAGTCTCTAAAAGGTTCTCATCTGTCCTTCCTTCACAGAATGCCTTGTCTACCATATGATGGAGGTCCTCACCTAAGATATGCCAGTACTTCTTTGTAGAAGAACGCCTGAAACCCATCCGCCCCTGGTGCCTTGAATGGGCTCATGGTCATGACGGCTGTCTTCACCTCTTCCAATGATACTGAGCTAGCTAGTTCTGTTCTACATGCCAAGGATAGAGTAGGAGTCGGGTTCTCCATGATTGAATTTCGGGTTACCTGAGAAACATTAGCAAACAAGTTAATGAAAAATTGTTGGGCCTCCACCTTCAAGGTTTCCGCATCTGTGCACTAAACATTATCACCAACAAAGAGCCCATGAATCTTGTTTCTTTTCCTTCTTATGATGGTTTGTGTGTGGAAGAATTTTGTGTTTCTGTCTCCAAGACGCACCCATTTCTCCCTAGACTTCTGGTACCACATCATCTCTTCTTGCAGTAGGATCTGTTCAAACTCCTGGCGAAGGTCTCTTTCTAACCGAATAGAAGACTCATATTCCCACACCTCTAGCTCCCTTTGGAGTCCCTAGAGGCGTCTCTCCACCCTCTTCTTTCTCTGGTAGATACTCCCAAAAGTCTCCTTATTAAATTTCAGGGAGGCTTCCCTTACGCTGTGCAATTTACCTACCAGGGAAGGCGGGGGTTGGTTCCAAACATCTTTAACCAGCGGTTCATAAAGAGGGTGCGTAGACCATGCAGCCTGAAAGCGAAATGGCCTGACACCACGGTCTCTTACCGTCGTTGTGCATCGAAGGAGGATAGGACAGTGATCTGAATACACACGCGAAAGGTGCTCCACATAGCCTTCTGTGAAGTGATGTCTCCAAGAGATATCACCCAAAGCTCTATCTAGTCGCTTAGCCATAACTCGCCGGCCGTCCACGGTTCTTTGCCACGTTAACTTAGGGCCAGTGAAGCCCAAGTCAATGAACTCGCACCCCTCCATCATCTCGAGCATCCTCCTTGCTCTAGCTTCTGAGAAGTCGCCACCAACCACCTCGGATGGTGAGCATACTTCATTGAAGTCCCCTAGTGCTACCCATGAGTCCAAGAAACGACGACGTAGGGAGATAAGGTAGGCCCAAAGCTCCTTCCTTCTGGATGGAGTGGGGCTCGCATACACAATAGAACAATTCCATTTACGCTGCCCCTGTTGAATGGACACAGTAACCACTTGTGGATGTATGTCTACGGGCTGAATAATAAGACTCCTGGAGACGGGTGCAAGAATCCAAATGCCACCACTGTGGCCAACTGCTGCTTAAGCACAAAGTAGTTCATATCCCATGCCACGCCAGAAATCAGCCACTCTCTCAAATTGGCAATGTGTTTCTACCAAAGCAAAAATTGGATGTATGAGTGATATATGTGATTATTATTTAAATCTTATGTGATATAGTATAAGATTTAGATGATTTAGTGAGAGTGGGGCCCATTAGTATGATTATTTAAGGGATATGAGTGAAATAGAAAAAAGAGAAATCAGAATTTGGGAATTGGAGAAGTTAGCAGACAGAGAGAACACGAGAAAAGCAAGAAGGAGAGGAGAAAAGAGAAGAAAACCTAGACTTTGATCTTCAAGAGGTAAGGGTTTGAATTCATGTTCTTTGGATTGGTATGATAATGGATAATGATAGAAAGCCTGATTTAGGAACCCTAGGATGCAATTTTTTCTAAACTAAAGGTGGATTGTTGAATTTAGGGTTATGAATTGTTGGTGAAAGAGAGGGGGTAGCGAGTCGCACATGAGGCTGCATAAATTTACGAGCTCTTGAACCCTTTTTTGAGCTGTGTTAGTGACCGAATTTGAAGAAGTAGTCTTCATAACAGTTGTATCCCTTTCTGTTATAAAACTTTTTCCGTTGGTTTCACGTCATTCCGACGTCTGTATCTCGAGTTATATGCGTTTTAGTGAGGATAGGTTAAGCTCTCTTGTTTCTCACGAACTGCTGTTAGTGTTAGATTTTTCCTGAATTTTGTACTTCGAATTTAGAGTTGAAAATTTACAGGGATTTACAAAACGTGTATAGGAAACCATGATAAAAATAATGGATTTTTCTGAGTATATTTGAGGTATTTAAAAATTCGCCTAGGTTGCTGTACAGTTTATAACCGTTTTGAATAAAATGAGTCATTTTAGGTGCAAATGTTGTTTTTGGAAAAATATGTGGTGCGCGCTCGTGGTGACGCGCAAGGCGCGGTGGCGTGCGGCCATGGTGAGGGTTGCGCGCGAGGGAGGTGACGCATGTAGGTAGTGGTGCGCGCGGTAGCGCATGAGGGGGGGGGGGTGCAAGAGATGACGAGTTTTGGGGGAAAATTAGGAAGAATTCAGTTTTTGTATAATAGTTGCAGAACCCGTTATATATGAATTATATTTAATTTACATATGTTTAATAGTTCATTATATGATGTTATTTCTGAATTGATGTTATGTGTTAAGTTGCTAAGTTACTGAGATTGCTAGTTGTGTAATTGATAACATGTAAGCTATGTTGTGTGAAATTGGAGATGATTTCGTATTGTTGAATTGGTGATGAATATGCTAAAATAATTAAGATTTGGAGATGGTCTGAATATGCATATGTTGAGTTTTGCACAATACACTGCATAGTTGTCAAGAGGCAATGTTTGCTAGTTCTCGTGGAGGCTAGTGACTTGTCCCAAAACTGGAGTGGTTTTGAAAGCCTAGAGCAAGGGCTTTAATGGTGGTTATTTGTCTGGAGTGGACGCGGTGATACCGCTAAGGATTACAACTTTGGTACCAAAGGCATTTGCACGGGTCTCACTTGAGTCGTATGTGTTAGGGAGTTGTTGATGCTAATTAATGATAATTGTGATTTTTTTTTAGATTTGATGTTGTGGTAATTGGAGACAATAATATTTGCTTATTTGATGCTATGAATTATGGAGTATTGTCATAACTGTGAGATTGATTGATTATATTAAATTACATAATTTATTATTTGTTAGTGAAGTGTGAAGAATTTATGCGGAACATAGATAAGCTTTTATATTATTTATTATTATGCTTATCCATATAATATGAGTTCTCACCCTTTTGTTGGAATGATGTTCTATGCGACATCGCTCAGGTACCGAGGATAGTGGAGCTTCTCGCGAGGGTTAGTTGGAGGAGCTAGTCTTTCATTTATGATTTAGTTAGGAGAGTCATGCTCTGTTATGTAACACCGGGGAAACGTTTAGCTTTGTATCTTGATGTTAAGAGTTATTTTATGAACTCTCTTTGGATTATGATTTATCTTGGAGTTGAAATAAATCCGCTGTGCTATGCATATGAAGTTGAGACATTAAAGTTGGAAAAATTATATATTTATTATGAGCATGACAGATGTTTTGATTTATGGTTTTGGAGAATAAGTGTGACACCCTCTGTGTTATGCATTTTACTCTGATTTAAGCTATAATATTTATGCGGGGTTTAGAGGTGTTACACGAACTGGCCAAACCCGCTGTCGAACTGAACCAACCCATTTCGTAAAAAAACCGCCAGTTTGCTCGGTCTGGTTCGGACCAGTACCTATTAAATAGTATGGCCTAAAACTATCATTGCTACGTAGACATCCTTAAAAAAAGTAACAAATTTGGGAGACAAAATGAATTTGAGCGCATGGGAACGCCATTTGCATTTCACGTGCTCATCCGTCCGGCATGTCTTGCTAATACCATGCCAATCCTAGATTTCCATTATGTTTTGAAAATTGAAACCTAAATAATTTCAACGAATAAATAAAGAAAATAGTTTTTTAATACAAAGTAAAAGAAAAATGATATTTTGTCATCTGAAAATTGATTTCGTGGCATATGAAGGAGTTGATTCTTTCTTTCTTTTCTTTTTTTTTTTTTGTAAAAAAGGAGCTGATTCTGTGTGCCACGAGGTGAAGGGGGTAGCAGGTAGCATCTACTTGGATTTGTCTTTATTTCTCTTGGGCCTTCCAGAAGTTGAGACTTGAGAAAGAAAAAAAAAATTCCAAGCAAGGAATAGAAAAAAGAAATGGGATATATATAATGAATGATATAATAGAAAAACAAATGAGATATGATAAGAAAATAAGAATAGAAATGAGATGAAAGCAAAAGTTTGTGTGAGTACATCAAATTGGAGTACATAATGTGTTGGCAAAAAAAATTGTTGAATTCTACCATACTTTCATTGTATGGTACATGACTGACGCGATTTGACGTGTACCAATAGGAAACCGACATCTGACAGTGTATTTAAATTTTTGTTCATTTTAAAACATATATGGAAAAAAGAAGAAACACTCACTTAAATGTTATTGGTCAACATCACGTCTTGTATCATACCCCAACTAAGTGTTGTGGTATCCTAGCAAGCATCAAAAACATTACAACCACTATAAAGGAAAGATAAGTTAGACACAATACAAAAAGTTGTGTTGGCATGACACGCTAGGTAGCAGAATTAGTCGATGACGTGAGGGAGCAAAGAAGCCGAATGATGGGAATCATGCATCAAAACTTATTTATGGACAAAATACAGATATTTACAAAGTTACACTCATAGTTTAGGGTTTTGGCACGTGTAGTATAAACTTTAGTTCCGCTCCTTAAGAATGGGCATGATGGTTACCCACTAGGAACCAACCGATGCAAGAAATACCGGTAAAAGTACTTTTAAGGTGACTAGCTAGGGGTGAGAAGGCACAAACACCACATTATTTGCGAGTGGCTTGTGTGAGACCAAGACTTGGGTTGTGGTTATAGGCTAGAATAACTGGTATAGTTAGTCGATTCCTCCTATATGGTGATGGTTATTTGTAAAGGGCACACAATCAAATAATGAATACAACACACAAATTTTGCGTAGTTTCTTTGTTTATTTTATTTCTTCACTTATTTATTCCGTCTTTGTTTACTTTTCTAGTGTTTACCTTACATTTATTCCTTTATCTTTAGTCATTTAAGACTTTACTTATCTATTTTTCGTCATTACCTTAGTTTTATTCAACTACCTCGTCTTCAACCTCTTAATAGAAATCACTAAGAGCTTTTGAGAGTAGTGTTTTAAGAACCTGCATTGAGGAATAAAACTCCTCCTCAAGTGATCACTTATTCAAGGAATCATTACTAGATGTTGGTTTTTCAAGTGACTTACACAACAACTCTAGACGCAATGACTATTTGTTTGAGGGTTACTTAACCCCACCCTAATGGATAAATATGATTATTTATAAATAACTAAATAAATTAAATATGAAAATTTTATTCCACTCATTTTAAATGTGATTGGTCCACTTAAGACTATAAATTATTTAGCCCAAATTTTTATGTGTCATTTACACAATCCATTTGTTTTAGGAATTTTTTTATCTGAATTTAATTAAATAGCTTATCATCATTTAAAGGGATAAAAAAAGTTAACATTTTGATGTTTGTAATAAACAGAGAATTGTAAAGTTATTTATAAACATTCCCACGACAAATAAGACACCCTACATCAATGCAAATTCATAGTTTGACTTGTTTGAATTAACAAGACAAGGTCCAAATCTGAGGTTGAACTGGAGGAGCATGTGTAACACTAGGGGGACCAACTCATTGTTACAACACAAGGTAGGGGGCTACGCTGGACGAAGACAAAGCTGCCCAGTGTCTTGGTTCGCCACAGCGCAATCAGAGAAAGAATGGTGGGTGTCACAGAGCATGCAAGTTGTGGTAATTGCAAGCTCTCTTTCTTTTGTATTTACTTGTGTGATCTTCTCATCTTTTAACTAAAGCCTGCAAAGTTAGGCCGTGGCTTGACCTCAATATCAACAAGTGGCTTCCCTTGTCACAGACAAACCTTATTTATTTTCACTGACAAATATAGATTGGGGGACTAAATGCCAATAAATGCAAGAAAGCAACAACATTATTAATGGATCGTATAGTATATTGCTGATAATCATGCCTTCTAATTTCTGCTATGCCTTGTGTTCGTTTTGTACGTGTCAATATCACATATATTTTGTTTGGCAAGAACCGGTAGATTTGTTTTGACATTATGACAAAGATTAGGGTCATTATCTATCATCCATGACCCACATCAGAAAAAATTAGATTTATTTTTCAAAATGAAGTAAAAGCCGTTTGATAGGTTCTATTTTTTATGTTCCAGATTAATTTATTAAAATTGCAAAATAATGAATGGTTTCGCTTAAATTAAAAGCCCCATGGAACTGTTATTTTTGTTGTAGAATTTCAAGACTCTAACTGTGAGAGAAAACGTTAACTACACTAACTGCAATTAGCTGAGAGAGAAGAATGGAAGGAAAATTTTAATGCATTGATTTCACACACTCAAACTCTGAGTGCTCTTATTTAAAGCAATTACATCAAGGACTCAAAGTCCATTATCACAATAGTCAAGGACTAAACTGTAAACCAACTAACTACTTCTGAATTAACACTCTAATCTCAATACTCCTTCCTAATTCAGAACAGTAGTTACAGACATCACATTCAATTTCTTACACAACATAGCAAATCTATCAGGCTTCAACGCCTTAGTAAACAAATCAGCAAGTTGCTCTTCTGTAGGACAATGAACAAGTTCCAACTTTCCTTTGGATACTTGATCCCTTAAGAAATGAAATCGTGTCTCGATGTGTTTGCTTCTTCCATGGGCAACTGGATGCTTAGCTAGGTCTATTGCTGATTTATTATCAACCAGAAGTTTCATTGGACCAGAAACCTTCAAACCTACTTCCTCCATCAACATACTGAGCCATGCAGCTTGACATGCACTATAGGATGCAGCAACATATTCTGCTTCACATGAAGAAAGTGCCACAATTGGCTGCTTCTTGGAACACCAAGAGACTGGTGCATCACCACACAAGAATACATAACCAGTGGTGCTTTTCCTGTCATCTTTATCACCACTCCAGTCTGAGTCCACATAGCCTATCACATCATTCCTTGTGTTGAAAGCTTTCTCAGGAAATAGTATTCCATGATCAAGAGTCCCCTTGATAAATTTGAGTATTCTCTTTGCAGCTAGGAAATGAGATTCTTTAGGATTCTCCATGAATCTACTTATCAGACCCACACCATAACTGATTTCAGGTCTGGTGCAACACAAATATCTCAGTGATCCCACAATCTGCTTAAACAAGGTTGAATCCACTGATTTCCCAGAATCTGTCTTTGTAAGAGTTATGCCATGCTCAACTGGAGTAACTGCAGGATTACAACCTGCTAGATTAAATCTCTTCAACACATCAGCTGCATACTTCCTTTGACTCATAAACATCCCTTTCTTAGTTCTGAGAAATTCAATTCCCAGAAAATATGATAGCTCTCCCATGTCACTCATTTCAAATTCCATTTGCATCTTTGCTTTGAATTTATCAATCTCAGTCTCATTGCTTCCAGTTACAAGCAAGTCATCTACATATAAACACACAACAAGTAACCCTGCTCTCTTTGTCTTACGAACATACACTCCATGTTCAGTAGTACATTTCAGAAATCCCATCTGATTCAAGAAAGAATCAATTCTTCTATTCCAAGCTCGAGGAGCTTGCTTAAGGCCATACAAAGCCTTGTGTAACCTGTATACCTTGTGTTCACACCCCTGAACTTCAAATCCAGGAGGTTGGTTCACATAAACTTCCTCATCAAGAGGACCATTTAAGAAGGCAGACTTAACATCCAACTGATGTAGTCTCCAACCCTTCAAGCTTGCAGCTCCCACAACCAACCTAACAGTTTCCATCCTTGCCACTGGAGCAAATACCTCAGTATAATCCAATCCTTCCTTTTGCTGAAACCCTCTGGCAACTAACCTTGCTTTATACTTAGCAACTGTACCATCTGGCTTCATTTTGGTTTTATAAACCCATTTGACTGAAATTGGCTTCTTTCCTTCAGGTAATTCTACCAAACTCCAGGTCTCATTCTTATCAATTGACCTGAGTTCTTCCTTCATTGCAGTGATCCAATTATCATGTTCGAAGGCCATCTCTAGACTCACAGGCTCAGATTCAGTGTAAAATGCAAAATGCACTAGATCACCTTCACTAGTAACCTCATTATCAGGGAAAAGTACATAATCATTAAGCCTTGAAGGAGGTTGTCTTGCTCTCTGAACTCTCTGAGTATCATTCTCAACAGGAGCAGTGTTGATAATTGGAATACCTTGAGTACCTTGAGCTTCAGTACTCAAACCCTCATCCTCAGGTAAAAGATCAAACTCAGGAAAGTTATATGCAACCCTGGACTTAGAAGCTTCTGGTTGAGCAACTTTCCATGTCCAAAATGATTCTTCATCTACCACAACATCTCTACTAACTACAATAGTGTTAGTATCAGGATTCAACAACCTGTATGCACCTGTAGAGTGGAAACCAACTAACAAAAGCTTCTCACTCTTGTCATCAAGTTTTTTTCTCCTCTGATCTGACACATGTCTATAGCAAACTGAACCAAAAACCCTCAAGTGCTTAACACTAGGTTTGATTCCAGACCAGGCTTCTTCAGGTGTTAGAGCTTTCAACTTTCTAGTAGGACATCTGTTGAGTATATAAGTTGCAGTGGAAACAGCTTCTCCCCACAACTGAACTGGCAATTTCTTACACTTCAACATGCTTCTCACCATATTTGCTATTGTTCTATTTCTCCTCTCAGCCACACCATTGTGCTGAGGAGTATAAGGTGCTATTACCTCATGATATATGCCAGCCTCTTCACAGAATATCTTCATTTGATTGGACACATACTCTCCTCCTCCATCTGTCCTCAGTATCTTGATACTCTTACCACTTTGCTTTTCCACATGTGCCTTAAATTTCTTGAACACTTCAAAGACTTCTGACTTCTTTTCCAGCAAGTAAGTCCACATCTTCCTAGTATGATCATCAATAAAAGACACAAAGTATCTATTTCCTCCTGAAGATGGAGTATCAAATGGCCCACACACGTCTGAATAAACCACATCCAAAGCTCCCTTAGATATCACTGGCATATTCTCAGTGAAAGCATTTCTAGATTGCTTGCTGAGCAAACAATCTTCACACAACTGCCCTGAAGCTTTAACAATGGGAAGACCTCTCACCATATCTTCATGATGCAATTGATATAATCCTTTAAAATGCAAGTGACCATATCTCATGTGCCACAACCAATCAGAGTCTAAACATCTTGTTGACAAGCATTGTGACTCACTAGTATCAAGCTCAACTCTAAATGTCTTATTTCTAGACAATACTGATTGCAAAATCAGATTATGCTTAGGATCATACACTAGTAGTTTCTTCCCCTTAGTCTTCAGAGAATACCCCTTTTCTACTAGCTGCCCTAGACTTATCAAATTGTGCTTCACACTAGGAACATATAAGACCTCTGGAATGTAGGATTTTCTACCATCCTTTTTCTTCACCAGTATTTTACCAACACCATCAGCAGGGATGGTGCTATTATCTGCAAACCTTACACTGCTTTTCCTCTCCTCATCAAGATCAACAAACCACTCTTTGTGGCCAGACATGTGAGAAGAGCAACCTGAGTCTAAGTACCAGGTGTTCTCACTAAGTTTATGAGAACTCACAGCAGAATTACTAACTTCGTAGCTAGAATTTCTAAGCAATTTATCAGGGCAAGAACTAACAGGATCATCAGGGACTACAAAGAGTACCTGTTCCTCATCAGAGTTATCATCATCATGGGCAGAATATGCACGATCTTCACCATCCTGCTTGTTGTCCTTCTTTTGTTCTTGCATTCATAAGCATAGTGTCCATATTTCTTGCATGCAAAACACTGGACACTTTGCTTTTTGCTCTTCCCTTTCTTGAACTTATCTTTGTCCTAATGCTTCTCCTTTGAATCCCACTTTCTCTTGGAATCGCCATCTTCCTCATGCTGTGAAGATTGCCCAGAATCTTTGTTTTTCCAATTCTTTCCCTTTGAGGCTTTTCCTCTATCATTCCAACTCTTCTTACTGGAATTTCCACCACGAGTATACAAAGCCTGCTCACTTTCCTTCTCAGAATCTCTCAGGCTCAACCTCATCTCGTGTGCTTCAAGAGACCCTTGTAACTCATCAATCTTGATCAATTCAAGATCCTTTGATTCTTCTATGGTTGTGACAATATGATCAAATTTTGGAGTGAGTGAACGCAACACCTTTTCCACAAGAATTTGATCAGTCATTGACTCACCATTCGACTTCATCTGGTTCGTCAATGTTTGAAGACGGGTGAAAAACTTCGAAATCGTCTCTGATTTCTCCATACGCATAGCTTCGTATTGCCTCCGCAGAGTTTGCAATTTCACCTTCTTCAATTTCGCCACGCCGTCGTAGCTCTTGTTCAGAATGTCCCATGCCTCCTTCGACGTCTTTGCTGCCACAATTTTCTCAAAATTGGCAGGATTCACACACTGGTGAATGATGAACAAAGCTCTCAGATCCTTCTTCTTCGCCTCACGGTGAGCTTCGGTTTGCACAGCCGTCGGATTCGCCGGTAATGGATCGTACCCAGAAGTTACGTATTCAAGAACCTCTTGAAAACCGAAGATCACCTCCATCTGGGTATGCCAACGATCCCAGTCGGTCTTTCCGTCAAGAACTGGCAGTGACGCCGGAAAGTTTCCATTCGCACCCGCCATGACTTTGAAAGACACGTCCACCTTCACCGTATTCAGAATCTCCGCCGTCGTCGCTTCTTGGACGCCGCCGCAGCTCGCCGTCGCAGCTCGCCGCCTTCGCGTGTTGTTTGAGGTCGCCGAATGTCACCGAGCTCTTGATACCACTGTTGTAGAATTTCAAGACTCTAACTGTGAGAGAAAACGTTAACTACACTAACTGCAATTAGCTGAGAGAGAAGAATGGAAGGAAAATTTTAATGCATTGATTTCACACACTCAAACTCTGAGTGCTCTTATTTAAAGCAATTACATCAAGGACTCAAAGTCCATTATCACAATAGTCAAGGACTAAACTGTAAACCAACTAACTACTTCTGAATTAACACTCTAATCTCAATAATTTTTATATCCAAATGTTAGCTGTTAGTAAATTAGTATAAATTATCTTTTTTTATGATTCGAACCCTGACGCTTTACCTACAACTACCTTTAGCTCAATTATATGAGCTACTCATCAGGACCGGCCCAACACTAAATGGGGTCTAAAAACTTTTTACCAATTTTTGTTTATTAAAAAAATTTACGTAAAAATGATTTTTTTATTTACAATTTACTTTTCGAGTTTTTGAGATGCAAAATTATTTATTAAATTATCATAATCAATTTGATTTAATATGCCATTTTCAATCGATAATAAAGCTAATACATTTAACTTTGTTGAGATATTGTTGATTTAAGATTATATTTTATTAATTTTAATTTTGAAAAACTTCTTTCTACCAACACCTTATATGATATAGTAGAGAATGGAAATTGGAAATCAAATATGTTGTTTTTTTGAAACTAATGCATAACATTAATATCATTGATGACCAATAGCAGAGAATGAAAATTGGAAATTAGTAGAATTAATGGATCAACAAACTGTGTTTGTCAAGTAGGTGAGAAATGAAAGAAGCATAATTCTGATTAATATACTGATAGTGCTTGTTTTTTAGGGGGGGCCTTTTTTACTTAATAAAAATAAATTTTTTAGGGGCCTAAAGTCATTGCTTGGGTGATTTGGGCCTTGTGCCGGCCCTGATACCCATTCGCCTTCAAATCAAGCTGCTTGATTCAGGTGACAATAGTTTACCCATCACTACTACAGATTTGACCTTTTGCCACGCCCCAATTGTCACGGTTATTGGCGGAACCGTGACAAAAGGTCAATTATCACGGTTATAAACGGAACCGTGACAAAAGGAAATAATATTTTATTATTATTTTTTTGGAACCGTGACAACAGAAGTTTTTTTAAACACAGACAATATCTGGCTCTTATTTTTCCCTCCCCTCCAATTTTTCCTGAGAAAAACCCTACCACTGCACCCTAACCTCTTCTCGCGCGCTCTCAATCGGTCTCTCTCCAATATCTGCCTTCTCAATCGGTCTCTCTCTCCCGCTCCCTCTCATTCGCCGTTCGCCGTTCTCCGTCACGCCGTTCGCCGTTCGCGCCGTTCTCGGTTCACGCCGTTCTCTGTCACGCGCACTTCTCTCTCTCGAGCACCATTGCAAAGCCCAGGTACCTTTCTCTCTAATATTCATCTCTGCTACTCCCTAATTAGTGCTTGCTGCTGTAATATTCATCTCTGCTTCCCCCGTAAACCAACTCAAATAGTTCATCTGTAGCTAAGTTTCACTTAGGGTTTTTCTTGGTCCTGCATTACCTCTAGTTATTTGGGGCTTCTTTTAAACTGTCCCTCATGTGGCCAAAAATCTGGGACTGTTTGAAATCCGTGTGATCTGTTGTTGTTGTTGTTCTCCTACTGGTAGTTGCAGACTATTGTGTGATTGAGAAAGGTTTTTTGCTGCTGTGCCCTGCTCAAATTGGTACGGGTTTGGAAGTGATTTGGCCAGACAATGTGACCATATTGCTATGAGATTGTGCTTTTCATCAAACAGAATTTTTACCTAGTTTGTCTCCTTCTGTTTCTTTCTTTTATCTTTGTACAGATGTTGGTGTATTGGTCCTGGGAGTACACCTAGTACTCTCACATTAATATATATCTTATTTTGGTGAGTATCATTTGAATTGTGCCCTTTTAAGACTGAAAGATAAAATTGATTGTTCCAACTGCAAAATCACAGAAAAGAAATTGGGTTAGAGATCAAGGGGGAAGAAACATTCAATTGTAATATCTAAAATCATTCCAAGTTATTTCAAATCCTGGGCTTATTTAGTTAGTGTTTAAAATTTGGGAGTTGTATATCTAGGATCTTTATTTCAAGGTACGGGTTTCAATTCCAAGTCATTCCAAGTTATTCCAAGGTACGGGTTTCAATTCCAAGTCATTCCAAGTTATTTCAATTCCAAGTCATTCCAAGTTATTTCAAATCTTTATTTCAATCAGGGAGTTGTATATCTAGGATCTATATAGTATTGAATTGGGAGGATTAAAAATAGTTGCTTGTAACTCCTAAGTCTCAACTCCTTTATTCCGAGATTGGAATTGCAACTAGGGTTGCTATTTGAAGCTTTATATTTGAGCACCTGAATGGACAAAAACTGTTCCAGTTTTCATCATATATTATATATCTCAGTTTTGTAGAAAGGGGCAGATTCACTGAGAAATCAATGATGCATGTGGTTCTAGTCTTTTGGTTTGTGGAGATGAACTTGAGAGAGAGTTAAAGAGTGAGAGAGACAGAGAGTGAGAGAGAAGCATGCATCCCTTCTTTGATTTGTGTTTTTATTTATTTAGAATTTCCGCTAATATGAGATCCTAGATATTTGGTCCTGAGAGTGAGTGGAACTGCACTGCATGTTATTTTAGAGTATTTGGTTCAAGCAGTGTACTGTACTGGCTAGCTAGTGTTGGCTATTTGGTTTAATTTCTTGTGAGAGTATGTTCTCAACAACAATTAGTATTGTTTTGGACAAATTAGTGTAAATGTATTGTTTTCTTATTCAAGGTTGGAATATTTGAGTAATTTGGCTAGAATATGTGAATGTTGGTGATTTTATGCAATTTATTTTTCAATATAAACGTACTAAAATTTATGCACAGACCAGGTAAAAAAAAAATCAAAAATTCTGTAGCAATTTCACAGACCAGGTGTATGACCTATTGTCACGGTTACAACCGTGGCAATAGAGGCCACCTATTGCCACGGTTACTTACTCAACCGTGGCAATAGAGGGAACCTATTGTCACGGTTACTCTTTACAAACCGTGATAACAGGCTAATCAATTGTCACGGTTAAATAGGTAACCGTGACAATATGTGACCTCTATTGTCACGGTTACGTTTTGCAAACCGTGATAACAGCCATATCAATTGTCACGGTTCCGCCTTTAACCATGACAATTGAGCAATTGACACGCCTTCTATTGTCACGGTTAAACCGTGACGAATGGGCGGTTTTAACCGTGACGAAAAGCCCTTTCTGTAGTAGTGCATGTTATGATATACGTGTATGATTTCCTTTAACAGTTTTAAAAGTTTTAGTCTTGTATATGATAAAAAGTTTAAATAGTTTTAAAAGTTTTGTGGTCAGGGTTGTGGCCCTAGTTCTGCTTTATTTGGATGATGGTGGAGGCCTTGAATTTGGATAGAAAAAAGTCTTTCACGGTGGTTTGGCGTTAGGGTTTGGGTGTGGTTGCTTTCTTCTTGGTTGCTATGGAAAAGGGTCTTTGATGATGGTTTGGTATTGGAGAGAATGGTAGTTCCTCTCACCTCATCTTCTTGTCTGATTGTAGTTTGTGGTTCCCGGTGATGGTTTTGGGTCGTTGTTGAAAGTTCTCAACTTGCTTCTCTGGAAGGTTCTAGCCTCAAGGTTTTTATTTTTAATTGTAGTTTCAAATTTGAGATTGATGGATATCACCCAACAATATTCACTTTTTAAAATCATGTTTGTTGCATATCATTCAATCATAAATCACGCTTATTTAGACACAAAATTTTCATTGATTTTTCTATTGACACATGTTATGAGAGAACTTCAATGGAGAAACATGAACTCTGATGAAATGTACGAAATAGGTTCCACATTGGAGGCTTGACACAAAATCTAGTGAATATAGCTCGAGAGTGGCATTCTCAATTGTCTTAAGACATTTTGGGTTAGACTCCTACTATAAAACCATCAAGTCACTCTCTTGGACCTATAAATGCATTTTGGGCTCGCTTGCATCCAATCCAACAAGTGACGTTAGAGCTGCTAGCCCAACAACTCAAGATAAAAAACAGGAGCCCGGAAAAACAAAAATTAAGTTGTTGCGAAAATTAATGGACTAGAAAAAAAAAATCAAAATCTGAAAAAAAAGGCTCAAAGAAAATAAAATTAAAAAATCACAACAATAAATTAAAATCAAAGCCTATTTAGTTCTCTTAGATTCTCGTTCACACAGGAAAATGATAGGCTCACAATGACTACGTCTTAGATTCCGCTTGAGTACATGTTCAAATATAGCAAATTTAACTCAAAGAATCTTGTTAGACTTGAGAGGGAGTGATGAAATATATAAAAGTTGGACACATAGTGTATATAAGTTGGAGAGTTATGTTGCATTCCTAATTGCCTTTAAACATTTTGGGTTAGGCTTTTCGGACACCTCCAAACCACTGATCTTCTGGACCTTTAGTTGCATTTCAAGCCCGTGCGATCTAGCCTTACAAACTCTCAACTAACGGACTCTAAATTTAGGGATAGCCAATATATGATAAAGACCATTGGAATCACCAGAAAAATTAAGGGTATGTTTTGATATATTTGTTTGCTAATGCGCACCAATAAAAGTAAACGTAACTATTCTTATAAATGAAAATTAAAGTATTTTCACGTTAACTCAACTGATATTTCAACACATACTAAAGTACTTGAAAGACTATACATTGCTAAAAAATATTGAAGAATTCAATCACATTCAAACCTTATTTTTGACGTGTGAAGAGGTGGAGGAAGAGAGAGATAGGAAGAAAGGAGAAGGAAAGTAAATATGTGATAGGTGATTTAATTGATAGAGAAGAGAGAAATAGATAGAAAATGAAGGTGAAAAAGAAATGGAGGTGTCATAACTCATGCCTCTTGTAAACTTGTGAACAATTAGCGTTCATCTGGCTGCAGGCGTGTGGCCTGAGAATTTCTCAGACCTATTGTAAACTCGTGACTGAACACAAATCAAACAATTAAGACCATAATTGTAGTCTCTTTAATTATCACACTCAACCTTTGTCCTCGCTATTAACAAGAATTAAAACAGCAAAAAGTGCAAACACTACGCTCTTCGACTCATCAATTTTTTCGACCTTTGGTTCAACTTTGTGGCAAAAAAAGTTCATGTGCCAAAATACATTTAATGCAATACTCAATTTTCCACAAAACTATTGCAAATTACTGAATGCGGAAACTGCTACTGCTGCTAGCTCTGTTACATGACCGACAACAAATACGAACGCGCCTACCTTCAACTTCAAGTACTGTTAATAATAAAATTTCAACTTCCCATAGTACTTTGTTTACATTTCTGCCTTTGCTTTATAGCATCTTTATGTGCAAATTTCAAATATATACTCATCATTGTATAATGTTGCTCAAAATGGAACCCTACAAGGAATAATAAGGTGGTTCTGAAATCAAAGATGATGTAAAATGTAGATAATGAGTTATGAGTCTTTCCATTTGTTTGTCAAAGAAGTATCCCATTTTAGGTAAATTTTTAATCAATTTCTTGCATGCTTGTGCCCAATGCACACGACCAGCATCGTTCCTATGCTCAAATTTGTATGAGACAGAACCACTACATGTGTCAGTCAAAAATATATAGAAAGGGTGAACTACTAAATTGGCTTTGTGAATTATATATGATGATCGATTATTTATGTGTATGGACAGTGAGCAAGTGACTATAATAACGGGTACAGGTTAATTGGTTGATGCTACAAAATTAATTTATAACCTAAAATGTCTGGGTTTCTTTTCATTACTTTGTAGAAGTGGTCGACAAAATGTAATTATTGCTCCAACTTGTACATAGTTATAGAACCAAAATAAAACCTATATGGAGATCGATCCGTGAATCAATTGTTCAAAATCCGATGAACACAGTGATTTGGAGTAAATTCATTCGGTTAATATATATGTCACGTTGTCGTACAAGAGATCTACTTCAAAGCAATCACTATAAGAATAGATGGTTTTAGCATCCAAATTTGAAGTTGAATGGTTAACTTGTTTTGACCAAACGATATGTTTAAAACAATGAAGAATTACTATATTGGGCTAAAGAGTAAAGCATAAATTATAAGTGAATTTGGCAGAAAACCGTCAATTTTTAATGTCGTTGGATTTATTAACGTTATACGTCTTTTGGATACAACATTATCAGAAATATTTTTGATACAATAAGTCGACCACCATAGTCAAACAACCATCGACTCTGATACCATGATACCCGAGTTGGGCCTAACGAGATGTTTAAAACAACTGGCCGGGATCATGACAATGTGCTAAAGAGAAAATCATTAATGGATTTAATATCATATCACATATCTTTCATAAAAAACATTAAGACATTAAATGCATGATTCTTGGACTGGGCGAGCCCTAGGGGGCCTACACCCAGGGGTTACCCGCCAAGCGGCGGTCGCCCAACCTGGGAATTGAGCCTCCTCTAGCGAGGCCCAACAAGCGGCAATTACGCTTATTAGGCCAGCTCCCCCACTATAAATAGGGAGCAATTACCATTTGTAAGGGACTCTTGGCTCATTTGTTTAAATAACACATGAAAATCAATTTTATTCTCTCTCTAACTTTCTCTCTCTAAGTGCAATATCTCTACTCTAGGGGCTATACCCTTTCTCAATGTTCATGACAAGAACAATTCTCTCACTTATAAACCGCTTAAAATTGATCTTTCAACATGAGACTTACTCATACTTAATATCACAACTCAAATTTCAATATATCATTCATGATTTTAGATATAAGGATTTTTAGATCATTAAATATAAAAATAATTACAATGAGATCTCAAATGAAAATGACCAACAAGAGAAAGAAATAAAAAAGAATCAAACAAAAAGGATGATACCATGATCATGATGAATGCCTGACAAGAGAGAAAAAGTTATATTATGTTTAAAAAAAAAGCTATATAAGTAATAAACTACATAAAATAATAGTAGTTAATTCTAAAGCCACGTGTCACGTTTTCCTTTTTTCTTTTTCCTCTGAAGTTCCCGCTCTATTTTCAGTCCAATTCCTTTTGTTGTTTTAAAACCATTTCAAAAACTTGACATTATGCAAAAGTCAGATCAATTGGAAAGAAAAAGAAAGGGGGAAGGGGTTTTCCAACACTCATTTGCAGAACAAAAACGCACCTTCTCTCCTCTGTTTTTAAAATTTCATATTCAACTCAAAATCATCTTCTTCTCTCCACCTTTAATTTTTTCGTCTCTTCTCTTCCTAAAGCAGTGTTTCTTCTTCTCCTCAAACCATTTGCTCAGTTTTTATATTTTTCCCTTCTCTTCCTGAGCTCTATTGGTTAAACTTAACCGAGTGTTTCGTCTTCTCCCGAAACCATCATCAAATGCTTTCACACATCAAATTAGTTTGAAAATATGCTTCTCTCTTCCTTCTCCCTAAACTCTGTCATGCTGAATCTTCGATCTCTTTTTTCTTCCCTTTTCCGGTTACTATGTTGTTACTGATGTTTTCTCTGCTTCTTTTGCTTAATGTCGTTTTCCTTTACTTGCAGGAGGGACAATTTCTTAGAGGTATTTTTATTTCTAAATTTCAACTTGTCTTAGGTAGTGAACAGTATCAATTGAACTCTTTTTGTCAGATGTTGGATTGGTATGACTCATTGCAGGCAGAGAACTGTTCAAAAAATGTGGAAGACTGTGATATATGGCAAGTCCTTGCAGGTTAGGTTGCTGTATTTTGAAGATTTATTTTTATTTTTAAAATTTTGGTTTTGTTCTAAAGCTATATATGTTTTTCAATGGCAGGTATTGATCTTGCTGGTCAGATTGCTTTGGTTCTAATAGCTGTGTTTTTTCTTTAGTAGGTCTTTTAATTTTAATGGTCAAAGTTTTTCTGACACCTTTCAGAAGCTTTCATTGCTATTTATATTAATACTTAAATTGGTTTGATTTAGTTGGTGCATTCTTATTTGCTCCCTCTACGAATATTTGCATCCTTTTAGTGTGCAAATGGTGAACCCCTTGATTTAGATGTGTTCTTAGGACAAACTCATTTTGACTATGACTTGGGTGTCTTTAACTGATCTCTCTAAAGTTGTATTTTCTTTTCATTTCAGTTTTAGTGTCAAAATTTGGTAGCACAGATTTATTCCAAAAAAGAAGTGATGAAAAACCTAATGTTCCTTCATGTATCTAATTCATTGCTTGAAAACCTCTAGCTACCTGCTTCTTGCTAGATCATCCTCACGCACTATAGTAGGTAAGCAAGTTCAAGACGCTACTTGGAATCTACAATTATATCTCTTTTTTCCGCAATTAGTTATCTTTGTTTGTTTTTATTTCTTTTTGTTCCTTAACCTGAATTTGTTTCACTTGCTAAAGCATGATGAAAAATGAGGTTCCATTTCTTTTTAATTTCTCTCTTTATTAGTTCAGTTTGTTCACTCTATTTTCACTACGATTTAAGGTTTGATTCTTTTTCCTAAGCCTATAAATTAGTATTTTTTAGCTTTTGTTTATGATTATTGCTGGACCAGTTTTTTATTCAATGTGCTACTTTGGTCCAAAAGGAACAATTGTTATGAACTGCTATTTTGGTAATTAGGACTTGATTTTTTGTGTTGTCATGACTAACCTCATGTAGTTTCTAATGTTCTCTGTGATATATGCAACTTAATTGGATGCTGCATTTTTGAGATTTTGAAGCCTTCATCTTTGAGCTTATTTGTGTTATATTAATGGATAATGCTTTACTCTTGCTCTCACTGTTTTGAAAGAGCCATGGGAAGTACCATCTGAATGCTTGCTTTTTGAAAGAGTCATGGGAAGTACCATCTGGCTTGCTTCTGAAATCTGGAATGCCATGTTGGTTGTACTAATCATTCTAATTCCTCAATTATTCAGGCCTTAGTTTGCTTACTAAAAAAAAATTCAGGCCTCTTAGTGAAAACTTATTGTCTTATGCTCTACGAATTTTACAGGGGCCGGCTTCACTGCTTCATTTTTTTTATCTTATCCATAGACTACATTGCAAACACCATCCTTGAGTATAATAAGTTCATGCTCTTGCTTTATTGTTTTATAGCCAGTGTTGCGTTTCCCGTCCTAATTATTGGTTCTATTTTATAGTTGCTAACTTATTGTGCTTTAATGTCAACTTTGTGATGCTACTTTCTTATTCTTAGTTATTTTGATCAGTGTTATACTACTCCATAATCAGGATTTCATAGTTTAACTATCATATTGTTGATCTATTTGTGGAGATGATTTTAGCTTTCACTATAATGTTTGATTGTGTTATTGCAGAAAGAAGGAGAGCATGTGGAACAAGATTGTTAGGCATTATGATGAAGATAATGGTCTGTTATGGTAGAGCCATTAATAGGAGTAGATGGTTCTTCAAGTACAACATTGATTTATGGAAAATATTGGCTCACTCCAAAGAATGCTTTTTATTTGGTTATTATTAGAATATACTTATAATTGGATTTCTCATGTTTGTTCTTAGTTGTCGCTATAATTTATATTAATCTTACAATTTCATTTTTTTAGCTATTCTTCTCCCTTACTTTTTTTAGAAATAACTTATTTAAAATCTGACTTGAG
Source organism: Lotus japonicus (assembly GCF_012489685.1). NCBI lineage: Eukaryota > Viridiplantae > Streptophyta > Magnoliopsida > Fabales > Fabaceae > Lotus > Lotus japonicus. Next base: position 67,626,040 of record NC_080041.1, read on the forward strand.
TTTAACAAAAATACTTACATGGTTATATTGTCAAATAACGATTCTTATATGGTTTATTATTAAATTTTTAAATATAAAATTTTCCAACCAGAATCTCAAATAAACATAGAATTACTTCAAAAATTTATTTGATCAACTTAAGTGTGCGATACAAATAGGATTTCTTAAAAAAAAACTCCTATACTAATAAATTATTTTGGTTAACTAATAAATCATTTAAATAAATTATTCTTCAATGTTTAAGTATATAATTTCACTTTTAAAAAAAGAAATTCATTAATTAACGGGAAAAATATCAATGCTAACTAAAATAATAATTTTTTAAAAATTCTTACATAATGGATTTTTATATAATATATGGATTGACATATCTTCCTTTATATATAGTTAATTTACACTAAGTTTTATTATAAAATTATTTTTTCAAAGTTTAAATAACAATTTCAGTACAATTTAAATTATTTTGGTTAACTAATAAATTATTTAAATAAATTATCCTTCAACGTTTTAATAAATAATTTCATTAATCAACGGGGAACATGTCCTTGCTAATAATTTTCAAAAATAATTCTTACACAATGAATATTTATATTACATACACCTGGGAGGTGTTGTTTCCACTTTTTTGATTGGGTTGACCTCCTATCTTATCCTTTATAAAGGATTTCCAAGCTTTTCTAGCAAAAATATATATATATATATATAAACTTTTTAATTCTCAAAAAATATATTCATTTATACATACTTAATTTAAAATAACTTTTACGATAAATTAATTTTTAACTTTACTAAATAATTTTATTATTTTTTAAAGTATTTGTTAACGAATAAATTATTTAACGAAATTATTTTTTAAGGTTTAAATAAATAATTTCATAAATCAACGGGGAAAATGTTCGTGCTAACAAGAATTATATTTTTTTAGAAATTCTTACATAATGAATTTTTATATTATATACAGATTATTTATATCTTCTTTTACAGAGTTAATTTACATTAACTTTTAAAATAAAAATATTTTTTTCGTTTTTAACTAAATATTTTGATTTATATTGAACTATTTTGGTTAACTAATAAATTATAAATTATTTAAATAATTTATCTTATAATTTTTAAATAAATAATTTTACCATAATTTACATTATTTTTTAAATACATAATTTCATCAATCAACGGGGAAAATGTCTATGCTAACAAAATTAATAACTTTTAAAAATCTTACTTCATAATTTTTTATATTACATAGAAACTAGTAATAATAAAACTCAGAAAATATTGGCGCACCATAAATTTCCCATAAACTTAATCAAACCTTTACTATATACTATAAAATAAATTCAAATATTATGCAACTTTTCAGACTCACATATATTACAATTGCTTTTATCTCAAAAAATTTAATTTATATTTTATTTTAAATAAAAATTGTTAAGTAAAATCGATCGCGGTAGACGACCGTGACCCGTGCAACTGCACGGGTCACTTACTAGTTTGAAATAAAATAAGTGTCTGTTTCATCCCTCAAGAGTCAAGTGTTAAGGAAATTTGAATTAAGTTTTGTTAATACATTCCACTTCAACATTACACACATAGAGAAATGAAGTAGTGTTTTAAAATTTGGTTCATTTTCAATTCGGTGGAGGTATTGAGTTAATGAATCATTAATCGGAACAATGAAGTTACTGATTCAGGGACTAAAAGCTTATTTAAGTCTATATTTTAATAAGAAATGTTAGCTTGTTAGTTGTTTCATTAATATGTAGAATCTTTTAATACACTTTTAATGCACAACTGCATGAAAAAATTTACTCCGTCAGCTTTTTCACGTGGTATTTTTGTTTTCTTCATGTCAAATAATGATAAAATATTATTTCTTTTATTCCAAGTCACTTCTCAAACCCCCAAACTTAAATTTTAACCATATGCCCTCGTCAATCATCACACAGTGAAAATACAATTGTCATTCATGAAACACTAAACAACCATGGAGGAGGAATAAAAACCGGTGGGAGGTAACAAAACTCACAGGGACAAGAGATCAAGATAGAGAGGTAAGGTTTTGTAAAAACAAAATATGGTATTTTTGTGTGTCTCTGGAATAGGAGGAGGAGGAAGAAACACTGGAGATATGTGTGGTGGAGACTTGCTAGATTTTAGAGATGAGGAAGAAGAAGAAGAGCAAAGAAACAGAGAAGAAGAGCGAAAAAACAGAGAAGAACGAAGGAACAAAACACAACCACACAATGGAACCCTAATTCATGTTCCTATTTGGACAGATTGCTGACGCCTCTCACAAATCTAGTAATAACCACCTCACCCAACCTTCTTCATTGATGCACGCACATCTCTGGTAATAGTGGCGTTCTTCAATTCCTCTTCGTCCAAGGACCACCTCGCCCAACCTTCTTCACCGCTGCAAGCACATCTTTGGTAACAATGGTGTTCTTCCTCTCCGTCCAAAGACCATCGCGCCCAGCCTTCTTCTCCACCACGTTCTTCTCAAGTTTCTAATTTATCTACTATTCGTTCTTCACAATATTTGGTTTATGGATGTGCGAGATGGAGGATGTGTTTTTTTTCTCAAAATTTCACCGTTTGAGGAGAGAGATTGAGAGACAGGTTATAGATATAAAGAGGACTTGATGGAGGTGGGGATGGTGGGTTTAATTTTTGAAGGGATAAAAGTGATGCAAGTGGTGGTGGTGGTTGTGTGTTTGAATCTAGGGTTTGATGAAGAAGATGAATGTGAAGAGAATGAAAAGGGAGTGGAATGAGGGTTTGGGAAATAAATAAAAAAATAATACATGAAAAAAAAAAATTCATGTAGAAAAACAAATTCATGACACATCAGACTAAAACACACTCCGAATCCAACTTGATTAAAAAAAATTCAAGGGATCTAATTTGATGTGAAAATTTTCAGGGATCCAATTTGATTACCTTTACAATTTCAGGGACGGAAAACTTACTTATGCCTAAAATATACTCCCTCCGTTCCTTATTATAAGGCCATTTTTTAGAGTTTTTTTTTGTTCCTAAATATAAGTCCATTTCTAAGATTTAAATAGCATTGATTATTTTTTTCCAAATTTACCCTCTTCATACTTTTGCTTTTCATAATTTTACTTATTTTCAATGCTACAACCCTTCATTACCTTTTACTACCTTTTCATTTGCTCGAGTACTTGGAGTATGTGAGTATAACTAAATGCTATAGATACTACTTAGGAAATGTCATGAATTAAAGTGCAGTTATGGTACCCACAATATTAATCTATATAAATATAAGACTTTGTGAAACAAGTTTAGGAAATGCCATGGTATCACACTTTGTACAATTTGCTCAATATCTTCTTCATATCTAGCTAACAAATTCAAATCTATATCCATTGTGGTGTAAACTGTTTAGAGCACACATTGGAATGGTGAATATTTAAGCTGAATTTTTTTAGTTCCCAAAATAAATTTTGGTGGGAACAAGTTTAGCGTGAAAAGTTTTCATAAAGCAAATCAATTCATTAACACTTGAAATTGTTAGAGGGAAGTAAAAAATTTGAAATTTGCTGGAAATTAAAAATGAGAGGGAACAAATAATTTGGAGTCTTGGTGCAGTGTTTGTAATTAAAAAGACAATGAATTATTCAACTAAAACAAGAAAACAGTGAATTGCCAATGGAGTAAATTTGAGGGGCCGGTTGAAAATATCAAAGATAAACCCTTATATCAATGCTTGGAGTTACTAGTGGAGTAGTTAATTTGGAATAAGAATTAATTGTATTCAAAAAGTTATAAGTAAGGGTAATTTAGTAATGTTCCTTAAAAAGCTTAACAAATTTATTGCTTTTAACTAATTTTAACAACTTTTCTTAATCCTAGAGATTTAGTTAAATTGGCCTTATAATAAGGAACGGAGGGAGTATTAAATAATCATAAGAAGGAATTGTTTTGATGAACTTTTTTATATAAAAAACTAATTAAGAACTTCTTTTCAAAACACTTAGAATGTGCCTTTCCTCTTGTAACAAAAGGAAAACACGTTCCAATGAAACTTTGCACATATGTGCAATTTAGAAAATCTATGTAGATTAAAATCATTTTTAACAATACGGTATCTTATGAACTATTTTGAAGTTCTACTAATTAAGTGGAATGTCCCGAAGGTTAGCTCAAGTGGTAAGAGTGGGGGACATAAGGATTTGAGAGAGTGAAGGGTTCAGGGTTCGAACTCCGAAGATGACTAATTTATTAACATTTGCTTATTTACTTATAAAAAAAGTAAGTGGAATGTAAACTTCAAAATGTAATTTAATTGCCCTTAAGTTTGACTAAACAATAAAATTAGGAGATTTTTTTAGTAAGAAGGAGATGGTAGAACTACTTGTCTTCACACATTCTTTGACTTTGCTCATAGATTGTTGACTTCTTTATTAGTGTGTTGATGAGACTTTCCTTCAAACCTTTAAAAAATAAAATAAAGGGATAAAAATGTTTATGGTCCCTTAAAATAGTGAATTATTGATTTTAATCCCTTTTTTAATTTTTGTTACCACCATTAATTTTTGTGGCGGTAGAAACCGCTACTAACACATTCTATGGCGATTTTTCTGCATAAGTGATAATTTTTAAAATAATTCACTATTTTGGGGTAAAAAAATCATATTTAACCCTAAAACAAAACTATATAATCTAACAATATAAATATATATTTGATATAGAACTTTGGGAAATTCAGAAACGCATGCTACGTTACATATGTATTATTTGTTGGGACCAAGCTGTGCAAATGCCTCCGGAATCCACCAAACAAAAGTAGATATTATCCTACGTGGCTAAAAGAGAATTATACTAGAAAATGACAACAAGACTATTGTTGACCATAATTCTCACAAATGCAGTGCTGGTACTCAGTCTGAGACTCTGAGAGATGCAAATGAATTCACAGAATTAGTTATCGCTTGTTTGTTTGATTCATTTTATGCAAATATGAAAAATAAAAATTGAAACTATCCAAGGATTATTATATCCCATGTCGTTTTCACCTGTGACCACTTTCATGCTTGATTTTAGGCATCATTATTTGCATATTTGTATATATAACTCTTATGCTGTGTGTGTAAGAAAAAACACTGTCAAAAGATAGCTTTTTGTTATTGCAAATTTTAACTATAATTAATTTACAAAATGGACATTTTCTACATATATTTTCAAAGATTTGGTCTTAATTACTAATAAAATGTTCATAATAACTGTATTTTCAGGATAAAATGTTATATAAATCAACAATTGTTTTTAGAGAAAAGTATATAGATTGATAATAAACTTAGGAACATCATTGACTAAATCTACTTAGCTCCTCATGAGAGATAGTCACTGCAAGAAAAAACACACACACACATATATATATATATTGTTAGAGATAAATAGGCATATTATCTTATGAGATATTTTCTTTATTTATTATTTACTTTATTTTGTAATATGCCTCAGAATATTCTTAACATATTCTGTCATTTTATTATTATAAATAATATTATCTACCTCACACACAATTTGTGGTGAGAGTATCCAATCTTACATGGTATCAGGTTTTAGGTTGAAACCCTAACCAAACACTGTGCCACCACCCTTCTCTCTTTTCTGTGTTGCAGCTTGTCTTTTCTCGAGCACCGTGCCAACAACATCTTGCTTTCCGCGTGTGCCTTGTGCTCTGTGCGCAGCCTTTCTCTCTTGGCTTTCCGTGTTCCTCTGGAATCCGTGTGCCTCGTGCTTTGTGCGCTCCATCATCAGCCTTGCACGACCACGCGTACGACACGCGCAGAAGTGCTATTGCATCATCACTTGCAGCCGCCAGCTTGCCTCCTTTTCCGCGCCGCAGCAGATCTGACCGACAATATTATTGCACAGCCCGACGTCACCTGCTGTCCCTTGCAACCCGACAGCCGCCAGACGTCTTTTCTCCACGCTGTCAACACGGACGGCTGTGCAGCCACGTGCAACACGCCAGCCCTTATTTCATCCTTTTTCCGGTCCCATTTGTTTTTTTTGGTTCTGTCAGACTTGATTTTTTGGTAGTGGTTGTTTTTTGACAGATTGATATCTTTTCCAATGGCTTCGGATGCTACACCTCCGACTTTTTCCATGAACACTTTGGTGCATATGCTTACTGTGAAACTTAAACCAGATAATTTTCTTTTCTGGCGTAAACAGGTTACTGCTCTGCTTCAGAATCAGAACTTGTATGATATTGTTGACCCTACCGTCGATCCTCCGCCAGAATTTACTCAACAGACATTTGCACAAACTGTTACTCAACCACTCCGTATTGGTGCTCCTTCCCCAAATCCTCTTTATGCTGAGTGGCAGGCTCGAGATCGTAATGTTAACAGTCTGCTTCTTTCCTCCCTCACTGAGGAGGCCTTATCTGAAACTCTAAGCGCCACGACGGCTCGTGATGTTTGGGTTGCTTTACACTCTGCTTATGCTTCCTGCAGCAAGGCGCGTGAACTACGTCTCCGTGATGAGCTTCAACTCATGCGTCGTGGTTCTCTATCAGTTTCTGAGTACGGGCGGAAATTTCGCACTCTCTGTGATCAGTTGGCTGCTATTGGTGCACCTGTTCCTAATGATGATAAAGTTCACTGGTTTCTTCGTGGTCTTGGCCCCTCCTATGCAAATTTTTCCACGGGTCAGCTTGATCAGGTACCCCTACCTTTCTTTACTGACATTCTTTGTAAGGTCGAGAGCCATGCTATTTTTCAGGCTTCTCTTGAAGAATCAGTGACCCCTCCGCCTGCTGCCTTCCATGCGAGCAATCAGCATCGCTCTTCTGGTACTCAGTCTTCCACTAGTGGCAACCGTGGAAATTTCGGTGGTGGTTCTCGTGGTGGAAATCGTGGCAACTCTCATGGTGGATCTCGCCCGCGTCGCAATAATGGTGGCTCTGGTCATCGTGGCTCTTACACTCCTCGCTGTCAAATTTGTGGTGAGCAGGGTCACTATGCTGATAAGTGTCCGGTTCGCTGGGATCGTTCTTCTGAGTCTGCTAATTTGGCACAATCATTTGCTGCGGGTTGCTCATTGGACAACTCAAACTGTTCCGACTGGTATATGGATACAGGTGCCACTTCACATATGACTCCTTCTCTATCTCAGCTGACGGATTCTCAGGCCTATTCTGGTAATGATCGTGTTCTTGTTGGTAATGGGGTTGGTTTACATATTACTCATATTGGTTCTCGTTCTGTTTCACATTCTGTTCCTTTATCTAATGTTTTGGTTGTGCCTCAGTTAACTAAAAATCTTGTCTCTGTTAGCAAATTGACTCGTACCCATAATGCTAAAGCTACTTTTCTGGATGATTCTTTTGTTATTCAGAACCGACAGACAGGAGCCGTTCTGGGAAGGGGCCGATGGGATAACGGACTTTATGTGCTTGATCAAGGATCGCAGGCGCTGCTTACTACCAGTTCCCCATTACCTCGTGCCTCCTTTGAATTGTGGCACTCACGATTAGGACATGTTAATTTTGAAATTATTCACCAATTGAAAAAACTTGGTTGTTTTAATGTTTCCTCTATTTTGCCTAAGCCTATCTGTTGTACTTCTTGTCAGATGGCTAAAAGTAAACGTCTAGTCTTTTATGATAATAATAAAAGAGCTTCTGCAGTTTTAGAACTTATCCATTGTGATCTGTGGGGACCATCTCCTGTTGCTTCTGTTGATGATTTTTCGTATTTTGTTATTTTTGTGGATGATTTTTCCCGGTTTACTTGGTTTTATCCATTGAAGCGCAAGTCTGATTTTTATGATGTTCTTGTTCGCTTCAAAGCGTTTGTGGAAAATCAATTTTCCCGGTCGATCAAAGTTTTCCAAAGTGATAATGGCACCGAGTTCACTAATACCAAAGTCCAGATCTTATTTGCTTCCTCAGGTGTGCTTCATCGGTTTTCATGTCCTCATACTCAGGCACAGAATGGACGGGTTGAACGGAAACACAGACATGTTCTTGAGCTTGGTTTTGCTATGTTGTATCACTCACATGTCCTTACTCGCTATTGGGTTGATGCTTTCAGTACTGCGGTATATATTATTAACCGTGTCCCTTCTAAGGTGCTCTCTAATCAGATTTCATTTCAGCTCCTGTTTCATGTTGCACCTACGTATCCTAATTTTCATCCTTTTGGCTGTCGGGTATTCCCGTGCTTGCGTCCATACATGAAAAATAAATTTAGCCCTTGGAGCACTCCTTGCATATTTTTGGGATATAGCAGTCACCACAAGGGATTTAAATGCTTCGATCCGGCTCTTTCTCGGACTTATGTGTCTCGTCATGCTCAGTTTGATGAAATTTGCTTCCCTTTTGCAGGTTCTCACTCTTCCCCTCATGACTTGGTGGTCTCTACGTTTTACGAACCGACTTCCGGTTCTCCTCCATCTCCACAAACTGTTGTTCTGGAGAGTTCACTACCTATTAGTTCTCTGTCTTGTCCATCTTGTGATGACTCAGATGTCCTACCTGCTCTGCCGGTTCCTCCTGACGATGCACCACCTTCGCCGGCTCCTCCTTCCCCAGCACAGACGGCCACTCCTTCTGTTGGGCCTCAGGCTCCGCCTGCTTCACCACCGGCTACTCCTCCTGCTGTGGCTCAGGTTCCCCTTGCTCCTATTGCTGCTCGTCCGCGGACTCGCTCTCAGAATGGTGTCTTTAAGCCGAATCCGCGTTATGCGTTGGTACACGCTCAACCTACTGGCCTTCTCAGTGCTTTGCATACTGTTACTGAGCCTAAGGGCTTCAAATCCGCTATGAAACATCCGCAGTGGTTGGCAGCCATGGAGGATGAACTTTCCGCCCTTCATAAGAGTTGTACTTGGACTTTGGTTCCTCGCCCTTCCACTACCAATGTGGTTGGAAGTAAATGGGTTTTTCGCACTAAATTCCACAGTGACGGCACTGTTGAGCGCTTAAAAGCGCGTTTGGTGGTCATCTCACTGTACGCCTTATTTTATCTCTTGCCGTGGTCATCTCACTTCAAGCAGATTCCAGGGTTCGATTACTCTCTTACTTTCAGTCCTGTTGTCAAAGCTACTACTGTACGCCTTATTTTATCTCTTGCCGTGCTTAATGATTGGCAGCTTCATTAGTTGGATGTCAAAAATGCTTTCCTTCATGGTCATCTCACTGAAACTGTTTATATGGAGCAGCCTCCTGGATTTGTTGATCCTTGTTTCCCGACTCATGTGTGTCGGTTGAACAAGGCTCTCTACGGCCTCAAACAGGCGTCTCGTGCTTGGTTTCAGCGCTTGAGCTCTTTTCTCATGCGTTATGGTTTTTCGTGTAGTCGGGCTGATCCTTCATTTTTCTTTTTCTACACAGGACGTATTACTCTTTATCTTCTTGTCTATGTGGATGACATCATTCTTACTGGTAGTGATCCCTCTCTGCTGACCCAGTTTATTGCTCGCCTTAATGTTGAGTTCGCCATTAAATATCTGGGTAAGCTTGGCTATTTTCTTGGTCTTGAGATCACTTATACTGCTGATGGTTTATTCTTGGGACAAGCCAAATATGCACATGATTTGCTTTCCCGTGCTATGATGCTTGAGGCCAGTCATGTTTCTACACCCTTGGCTGCCGGATCTCATCTTGTCAGTTCCGGTGATGCTTACTCAGATCCAACACACTATCGTTCTTTGGTTGGAGCCTTGCAGTACTTGACTATTACTCGTCCTGACTTGTCATATGTTGTTAACACGGTTAGTCAGTTTCTTCAAACTCCAACTGTGGATCATTTTCAGGCTATCAAACGAATTCTCCGTTATGTTTGTGGCACACAACACTTTGGTCTTACGTTTCGTCGTACTTCTTCCCCCACTGTTCTTGGTTATAGTGATGCTGATTGGGCTCGCTGCACTGACACTCGCCGCTCTACTTATGGCTACGCTATTTTTCTTGGTGATAACCTTTTGTCTTGGAGTGCCAAGAAACAACCTACTGTTGCTCGCTCTAGTTGTGAATCTGAGTACCGGGCAATGGCCAATACTGCGTCTGAGTTAGTTTGGTTGCTTAATCTTCTTCACGAGCTTCGTATTCCGTTATCCGCGCCTCCTCTTCTTCTTAGTGACAACCAGAGTGCCTTGTTTATCGCTCAGAATCATGTTGCTCATAAGCATGCCAAACACATTGACTTGGATTGTCATTTCGTTCGTGAGCTGGTTTCCTCTGGTCGTTTAGCTGTTCGCCATGTTCCCACTTCTCTCCAGCTTGCTGATATTTTCACTAAGGCGTTGCCTCGTCCGTTGTTTGACCTTTTTAGATCCAAGCTTCGAGTTGGTCCTAATCCAACGCTAAGCTTGACGGGGGGGTGTTAGGGATAAATAGACATACTATCCTATGAGATATTTTCTTTATTTATTATTTTCTTTATTTTGTAATATGCCTCAGAATATTCTTAACATATTCTGTCATTTTATTATTATAAATAATATTGTCTACCTCACACACAATTTGTGGTGAGAGTATCCAATCTTACATATATATATATATAGTTATAGTATCGTTAAATTGTATCTAAGTTTTATTTTTGTCAAATGGTATTGCTATGGTTATAGTTTTGAAGTAGATTCTTACATGGCTGAATCAAGGTTGAAAGTGACACAAAAATTGGTTTCTGAAGACGTATGAACCTCCTTTAGTTTCCGCCTTGAGGAAGGTTTTTGTTGAATCGGTGGAGTTTGAGATGGTTGTAATGAGAGAGTTGTAGAAGATGCTCGACGAGACCTGTTTCTTCTTGGTAATTGCATATGCATGTTGTAGAACATAACCGTCACATATAAGTTGCAAAGTGGTCTATAAATAGAAGATTCTGAAATTAGAGAAGGAGTTTGCAAACTTAGATTCAGAAAACCATATGTGCTCTGAAATGTCCAAGTCACCGAGACTAAGAGATGAGTGTTTGAGTTTCACTGAGTATGTGTTTGTTTGAACGTCTCATATTCTTATGCTTTTGTTTGCAATTTGTAAACGATGCACTGTATCTTTTTATTCAAGTAATGCAATTTGTTTCCGGTTAGTGTTTTCTATTTTGTTGCACTTTTGTTTCGAGATTTTTGTTTAATTGAAATTGTTATTTTTCAACATTTTTCCTTCAAAATTTAGTAAAAAATCCATTGCTTCTAATGGCGTTTTCATTAAAGAACCTTCAATCGACTTGTTTACGGTTCAAGAACTAGAAAATATTCGTTTACCAAAAACCACTGTAAACAGCAGGCTCACCATTTGTGCTTTAATTTGGGCTCCCCTGTCTCCCTTAGATTTTGAGAGGTCTAAATCTTCCCCAAAAACTAGTTTAGAGGCGAGCTTTACTTTACCATATAAAGAAGTTATCTTGATCATATCTCTAGTCAAGATGAGGCTTTTCAACACTTCCAAAAGGGGTATGGTGTCACGAATCATTGTATCGAATGTCTTTTTTGAAAATGTGGTGGCAAGGTGATGTGTGCATTTGGCGTGTTGATGATGTGAACAACGATACAAATGTGAATAGCTTCCGTGAAGGTTAGGTTTTTTTTATAAGAATCCGTTGATAATAGGTGTTTTAAGGAAGGTTTGAAGAGAAAGGAATGTGTTTAGAAGCTTAAGAAGTTTGAGGGCTTTTGGCGATTTAGAGGAAAGGGAGAGAAGTCTTAGGTTGAAGAGAGGTTAAGTGATTTAGAAGTTCAAATGTCAGTTACTGACTTGGGTTTCTCAAGAAAATGATGAGATTAAAGGAGATGAGACTTTCGCTTTCTTTCAAACTGATTTGCTTGAATAAGAAGAGGGAAAAGTGACATCGTTGGCGTTTGAACTCGCACATCATTAGACGGTACCAATTGTTCAATCTTGGCAAAGATGATTTTTTAACACTACTTTGTCAGACGTTGCAAGGTTAAGCTTGTACGATCTCCTCTAGACAGTTTCTATAGTGCTATATTAGAGTAGGAGAGGATGTAGTTTGGGAAAAAAAAATCTTGACTTGCAGTTCTTCGTTCAACTTCATCTCCAGTGAGGATAGCACCATATTTGGCATCCTTTTGACAAGTCGTGTCTAAGTTCTTTAATTGTCTTCGAATACATCGTCTATTGACAATGGGTTGACTTCTGAGGTTGGAGCTCACTTGATTTCTTTTCTGAGGAAATATCTTGAACTTTAATCCTTTCAATGGATTTCTATATTTAGATTAGAAGGACAATCAGTTCTTCATTTCTAGTCTTAGGAAAGTAAAAGACCCTTTGAGAACAAGATCTCTCCAGAAGATGTGGCATTGATCAGTTGCTCCTTAGACAAAACAAGTATTCTTTTGTCATTGCCTCTTCAGGCATTATCAAGTATTCTTTTGTCACTGCCTCTTCAGGCATTAACAACAATTCTTTTACCGTTGCCTCTTCAGGCATGAACAAGTATTCTTTTGTCACTCCTTCTTCTGACATTAACAAGTATTCTTAGGACTTCTCCTTACAAAGTATTCTTCGGGACTTCTCCTCAAACAATCTTTTACAAAATCATTTACTACTACAAGGTTCTCTTCTTCTAAAAGTGATAGTAGACGAAACATTTCAGTTCATGAATCATAAAATATTAGGGATGAGGTTTGACTCTAAGAGTATACTTTATGTTCTATTACATGAGAGATTAAGTGAAAGATTTGACTCTTAGAAAAATCTTCTCTTCATGTTGAAGCAGACGGTGGTGATGATCTTTTCGAATTTGTGAGCCAAAAAAAGCTTCTTCCCAATGTCTTCAGATCTTCCCTTTATACTTATGAATCTTCAATGAGATGAAAGATAACCGTTGGAGCGTGTTCTTATAGAGTTTCTATTCGTTGGATCAAACGATACTTTGTATACTTATGTCAAGTGCATTAAATGCATAATACTATTTTGATGAGGACCTTTTGCTGAACACATGTAGTCTGTCATCCAGTAGGTAGCATATGTCTGAACTTATATCAATCGATAGCGACACCATTGTACTTTCACTTTGTGCATTGTACCTGGTCATAACATATGATCTTGTCTTTCAAGACTTCTTTAGGAAGCTATTCTTATATCTTTTTCAATCTGAACGTAAAGGTCATTCATTAGACACTACAGCTTTCATTCAGTGAGAAATGATCATTTCTGCTTCAATCGTTCTTCGTTTTCTTCAGAAGGTCTTTCTGCTTTGATCATTCTTCTTTCCTTCTTTCTATTGGTCATTTGAAACTAGACGATAGGCTTTGACCATATGCTTGTTGCTTCTTCTTACGAAATGGCTTTGCTTAGATGTAGCTTTGTTAGATCAAGGTAGACCATTGTAGGCGCAGACGAAAATCTTTATTTCATTCCTTGCATGAGAGAAAGAGGAAACTTTGATAGCAATAGCGTTGTACTTGTTTCCTTGATCAATGTGCTTTGCAGTGTATCACATGATTCTTTGCACTTGAATTTCTCCTCAAGAATGTCAGAAAGATTTCTTCAATGTGAATATAACGCTCTTTCTCTAGAAATTGTCTTCGTTGGTCATCTTTGAGATAGACGAGTTATTTCTTCACTTAGTATAGTCTTCTATTCTGGTCGATGATCTAGCAGATTTGACTTTTCTTTGATAGTGTAGACTGTCTTGTAGCTTTAACCTTTCTTCATTTGTATGGACTGTCTTCTTGCATTGTCTTGAACTTCAATCATCATACGATGATGGATGTGAGTCATAAGTGTTGTTTCCAGAAATATAATTCACATAAATTTTTTAACCATTCCACTTATACTCTTGAAATTTGTTATGATTCAAAATATAATAAATGTTATATCTAGCGTTTGAACTTAACATGTGAGAATGGCCAACCTGATGCAGAAGGTTAACCTAAAAATCAGCCATACTAGTCCAGTAAGTGTTATGGGATTTTCTTTTTCAAAATCAAATATGTACTCGGTGTGGCTAGGCATACCCAATACATACTCGTATCCAATAAGTACTAGATACATGTATGGTGGTAAAAATAGAATACATGTGATTAAGACCTTGAAATTTTATTGGAAAAGACACATTCAAATTTATTCCTGCAATGTAGAGAGAAATGTATTTATGTATTGCTTTTTGAAATATAAAAAACAAAAGAAATTGTATCAATGTAGTTATAGTTAAGAAAAATTACAATTAGAAATTTAGAACTATTGTTGTCAAATTTTGAAAAATATTTTCAAAAGTTATACATGTATTAACCATGTTTTTTCAAAATTAATATTAAAATATTATTTACTAAAATATATGTTTCAAAATTAATTTATTAAATTATTGCGATTCTAGCTCAGGGTGTGGTGGATTGAAATGTGCTAAAGTAAAGGGCACAACTATTGTGGATGAGATGCATCATCCGCATACAAAGAAGGAGAGAGTCGTTGACATGACGAGACCAATGACACAGATTCGTGTCTGTGGGCGCAATTAATGACACCATGTCAGTAGTATAATTATGATGGGGACAAATTCATTTCTTATTAGAAACCATGAGACTAGGGGCATTGTCTAGTTATATGTTGATATATTGGTTGAATTAATACCCCCTCTCTAAAGAAGTTCCTCCCTTAGATCCTCAACTACTAGATAGTTCAGTAATGGCATCAAAATTGTAACACCCTAATTTTAAATATGGAAAATAATACTCTTTTTTAAAGAAAATCACTTGCTTATATAAAATAGAGTTAATAAAACTTTGCGGAATGAAGCTTTAAACATAAGCCCTTAAACTTCAAATAATTACTTCACTAGAAAACTGTACCAAATAAAATTATAATACAGTAAAACCCTTGAAAGTATAAGTACATCGACTCCATAAAGTGTGCAGATCCACATTGTGATCATGATTCGACTACTTAACTTGAACTGTGATGCAAACTTCTCTATAGAACCTGGAATGTCATAACCCCAAAGCATAGTGAGTAAAACTCAGTGACAATAGTAAAAACATTTACAACAATGACATTCCAACATACCCGTGTGGAAGATATGAAAAATCCTCATTTAAACACATACAACATACAATACACTTTTACAATTAATTATATCACATTTTAACAACACTCAATATTTGCCTTTCCACTAGCTCTCCTAAAGTCATCAAGTTTTCCCCGCAATGTTGTAGTCTTTCTTTTCACTTTTTACTCTACATTCAGGATTCGCCTTTATGCTAGCCCTCTTAAGGTCACTAGGTTTGCCCCGCAATGTTACAGTTCTCTTTTACTGTACATTCAGGATTCACCTTTATACTAGTCTTCTTAAGGTCACTAGGTTTTCCCCTCAATGTTATAGTTCTCTGTTACTCTACATTCAGGATTCGTCTTTATACTAGCCTCATTTAAGTTGTTAGGTTTGCCCTGCAATGTTATAGTCTTTCATTGCTTATCAGCATGTCTTTCTTTACTTTTACTCTTTACGAGTCATGCCTTAACATTTGACATACAAGTATAATCATTTCCTTCATGTGTGAAACTTAACACACATAACATACAACAAATAATTCATGTACTGTTTTAATCAGACATACATATCACTTATACAAGGTAATTATATGATCATGCATATCATAGTAACATACAATTACAACATTACTCACTAAATCTTACCAAACATTCATATCATGAATATACTCTCATTACCCAAGTCATCCAATAAGGTTACAAGACAACAAGCATATTTACACATATAACTCAACTCAAATATTTAACTTACCTATCTTTTTCCCCATGCTCTACATTGAGTTAAACTAAACCGAATTTGTAACACCCTCTAATCCCCTTGTTTATTTTAAACTTACATCAGAGTGATTATACGCATATTCAAAGAGAGCATTACAAAAATATTCCAAGACTACATATCTCCTCAATAACATATGTCACGTTCTCAAACTTTAGATCAAAATATTTCATAAAATAATCATACTTCATCTTGTATGCATTGCACAACGGAAATAAATAGAATCATCAAAAAATCATCTTCCAGACATACTTCAATAAAAAAAATTCAGTAAAAGAAGTATAGGCATTATGGCCATCCAAAAAGGTCAACTCCATGTAACTCAAGTTTACAAAGGAAAGAACCAAAAAGAGTTGTCAATTACTCTCATCAAAATAATTTATTAAACCACGTCCCCCAATGTTACATACAGAGCAATTGACCCTCATACTACTAGATAACTATCTAAATAACAGTATATAGCTCTCTGTCTACTTCTCATGAGATGCTCCACTAGCACCTGTACCTGTACGATGTCGCATAGAACATCATTCCAACAGAAGGGTGAGAACTTCATCATATAATTAAGCATAATAACAGGTAATGAAAGAACAATACATAAGTTTACATTATAAAAACTTTCTCTTCACAATAATATTTTCCTTACTCATTATTTCCAAAGACAATTCTACTTAGCAACTTTGTTCCACAATAAAATATCTTTAACAAAGTAAACGTCGTCCAAACTTTTACTAACAACATCATTCACAGATATTCACCAACAACAACTATCACAGTTCTTATATTTCTTCCATCACATAGGACCACTAAAAAACGTGAGACTCAATGTGTGACTCTAATGCACATGCATGTGGTACCAATTGTTAACCTTAGCGGTATCATCGCGTTCACACAGAACAGTTAACCACCAAATAAAGTCTATCAGACTTCCAGAACTACCCCGGTTTAGAGACATTCTCTAGCTCCGCAGTAACTAGCAGACATACCTCTGTCACCGGGTTCTGGAACACTCTCTAGCACCGCAGTAACTAGCAGACATGTCTATTGGCTGTATGAAGTGTATTTGTGCAAACATCTCAACTCTATACATGCATTATATAGCATATTTCTTCATCACTTTCCATAATGAAAATCTCATCATATTTGCTCAAACAACACTTCAACTTGTTACCAAATAATCACATTTGCAAAACAGCAATACAACAATTCTCACTTCATCAACAACCAATTCCAATAATTCATCTTATTGAATTCAAAATATTCATTTTCACCAATTCAAATAAATCACCATAATCCATATATCCAAAATTCAAAAGAGTACCCAAATTAAATAACAGATACAGTAATAATTTTCTGAAAAACAAGTACAGTAATCCGTTTTCTGAAAAACAGCAGGCACATCGGTCACTAAAAACGATCTCCATGACTCATTACTAAACTAAAAATTACGTTCTTTACACGCATAGAAATCTGATTAAAAACCATACAATTTCTTAGTTTACCAAATTTTCATTTGAACCTTAGAACTGGGTGATATCAGACCACGAAGTTCGCTGTCCAGCACAGAAATTGACAGAAACAGCAGGTACATCGGTCACTAAAAATGATCTCTAGAACTCATTACTAAACCAAAAATTATGTTCTTTATACGCCTGGAAAGCCGATTAAAAACCCTACAATTTCTTAGTTTACCAAATTTTTATTTGAACGCTAGAACTGGGTGATATCGGACCAAGAAGTTCCCTGTCCAGCACAGAAAACTGACAAAAACACTTCTACCTCAAAATCAAATTTCGAAAATTCCGAATTCAGGGTTCCTAGGCATGGCTCTACATCAACCTATCATCATACTACAATTATAGGATAAAGCTCACACCCTTACCGTGATTGATGATGAACCCTAGTTCTCTTCCTTTCCTCTTCCTTCTTCTTTCACGCGTCCTCTTCTTTCTTTTTCTTCTTCTTTCACGCGTCCTCTTCTTTCTTTTCTTTAGCTGCTTCCCCATCCTTATTAAACCATCTAAACCTAATTCCTCAAGGGCTAAACTAAAAATTCTAAAATCTCTCCTAGTCCTTGTCTCTATTTTTAATCCTAACTTTCACCCCCTAACTCTCTTCCATTTCATAAAACACACCCAGCATCACAAAAAAATATTTTATTTCATTAAAGTATTATTATATCACCTATTAAACCACCATACAATATAATCTTAATTAAAATAAAATACCAACATTATTTGAATTAAAAACGGGGTGTTACAGAATTAGATTATATCTATCTTTCTAAAAAGCTAAGAAACAAGTTTCATTTCTATATTTCACTTAGAATTTAAGCCAAACACCTCATGTGTGAAACTACATCTTTAATGTAAAATAGATTTTGCTGAATTTCACATGCTGACCTCTACTAAGTAAATTAGTCATAGCTCAACCAACATATATCCCAATAACATGAGACTAGAGCCAAAAGTTCCATAACATCCATGGTAATATTTCATATCAGATACATATTTTCCTGTTCCATCTTTTTAAGGCCAAACTGAACTGATCTTTGTGGGAAAACGGAGTTCATTTAACAGCTTGACCTTCTGTCACTAAATTGTTCAAATGATATGAAACCAACAAGAAAATTTCGCTAACAGAAAGGGCTATAATTAATTAATTCATATGAAGACAATTTCTACAAATTCGGTCATTAACATAGCTCGAACAAGGTTCAAGAGTTCGTAAATTCATGCGGAGTTTTCATTCTAAAAACCCTAACATTCATACCTAATAAAATCAAGAAAACCAAACACACAATGAGGTTTAGGGGTTCTATTGTCACCTTAAGCCTTTTGAGAAAGAGGTTAACATAAACTCAAGTTCCTCAATGCTTGAATCCTCCATGAAAGGCTTGATGAAACACTTCCTCCATCTTCATCTTCCTCCTCCTTCTTCTTCCTTCTTCTCTCTTCTTTCTTTCTCTCTTTTTTCCTCCTCCTCTCTCATTCTTTTCCTCTCTCTTTTTTCTGAACCGTGTTTGTATATTAGTGGGAGGATTATGGTTTCTAATTTCCTCTTCTAAGGTTAATTACTACAATACCCCTCTTTCATGCTTCCGTATATTGCATTTCTTTCTCAAACTTTCTAAAATTAGGATTTAACCCTCTTACTCCCATTAAATAATCATTCATTAAATTACACCCCACCTATTGACTAATTTTTATTTATTAAAATACTATAAATAATTATAATTACTTAGATATAAAATTTGGGCTGTTACATTTCATGTGACACCCGGGGCTGGCGAGGGCGAGGAGTGATCGCCGGTGCAGTGAGGCACGGACAAGGAGCGCCTCCTGGCAGACTTCTAGGCGGAGGGACACATGAATGAATCGATCTCGCACCCGAACAAGAGGTATTCCTAGACTGTATAGGTATGAGACTATACAGTTGAGGAGGACATAAAAGATTTGATTGATACTACTCATAACAACACAATGCATCTTCTTCTCGGGAGCCCAACTCATAAAAACTACAAGGTTAAGTGTGATTACCTTGGAGCAATATTGACATGAGTGACCTCCTGGAAAGTTTTTTCGAGAAGTGCGTGAGTGAGGACAAAGCACACTGAAAAGACTCGTGTTGTTACCGTGAGGACAGTCATCAGATCGAGATGTTACAAATGGTATCAGAGCCAACCTCTCCCAGTACGGTGTGGTTCGAGAACGAACCAAGCGAAAGCTAGTGGTGTAAGATCAAGTTTTGATCTAGTAGTACAACTCTATGTTTTGATGATTACAAGTTAACCTTTTGATATGAACAATTGTGGTACTCTAACGTGTTTTTCTGAGTGTGCTATTTGGAGGTTCTGACCTCAACTCAATCTCACACAAATCAGAAGCACTGTGTATAAAGAGTGACCCAAGCAACGCTTTCGCATTCACCATGTTCAGTATGAACAGTGGAAAAGCTTCAGAAGTTCTGAAGTTATACAAACTCTGATGTGGACTCAGTCACTAGAAGCTCTGAAGATCCAGAAGTTCTGATAACCAAGAAACACTGAAGGTTCAGATGTTCTGATGGTGTAGAAGACTCTGAAGATCCAGAAGCTGAATAGTGGAAACTCTGAAGTCCAGAAGCAAGAAACTCTGAAGGCCATGTTCTTCCCTCTGAGTTCAGAATCAGAAGATACAATGGTCAGAGGATCTGTGCTTTCCCTCTGACTCTGATCAACCGGCTTCACAAGTTCCAATATGAAGCATTCCCCTGATCAGAAGTCTCCTAGGTTTAAAGGTCGCGTCGCTATCCAAGTACAAAAGCTACTGTACCTTCCTGACGACCTACCTAACGTTCTCAGCCACAGCAGAAGCTGGATTTTCCAGAACTGCCCTCCAACGGTAGCATTTCCCATGCATCGCTCAACCCTAATCCTTGGAGTATATAAAGAGGCTGAAGACTGAAAGAAACGGCTAGAAGCATTCACATACGCAAGACATATTCAAAAATCTTCTAAGTTTTCTTTCATCTGAAATTCATTGAGTTTACTATTAGCTTTTTAGAAGCAAATCTCTTGTAAACAATTCCTTGATAAACAGTTTGTTTAGTTCCTTTAGGAGATCAAGGTTGATCGGATCCTAGAGAAGACTAAGAGAGTGAATCTTAGTGTGAGCTAAGTCAGTGTAATTGTTAGTCACTTGTAGGTTTCAAGTGCAGTTGTAACTCTTACCTGATTAGTGGATTGCCTTCATTCTAAGAAGGAAGAAATCACCTTAACGGGTGGACTGGAGTAGCTTGAGTGATTTATCAAGTGAACCAGGATAAAATCCTTGTGTGCTTTTCTATCTCTTATCTTTAGCACTTAAGTTCTCGAAAGATTTGTCAAAATCTTTAAGGTGGAAGTTTTATACTGAAAACGTTATTCAAACCCCCCCTTTCTACCGTTTTTCATACCTTCAATTGGTATCAGAGCGCAAGTTCTGATTACCACACCTAACAGTGTTCAGTGATCCGGGCCGGTGTGAAAAACAATGGCTGCCACCACTAGTGAAACTCAAAGAGATGGTTACAATGCAAAGCCTCCTATGTTCGACGGTCAAAGGTTCGAATATTGGAAAGATAGACTGGAAAGTTTCTTTCTGGGTTTCGATGCAGATCTCTGGGATATTATTGTGGATGGCTACGAGCGTCCAGTTGATGCAGATGGCAAGAAGATCCCAAGGTCAGAGATGACTGCAGATCAAAAGAAGCTGTACTCACAACATCACAAAGCAAGAGCAATTCTTCTAAGTGCTATTTCCTATGAAGAGTACCAGAAGATTACAGATCGTGAGTTTGCAAAAGGCATTTTCGAATCTCTGAAGATGTCTCATGAAGGAAACAAGATCCAAAAGTATGAATCCTTCATCATGGAGCCAAATGAGTCCATTGAAGAAATGTTCTCCAGATTTCAGTTGCTTGTAGCTGGCATACGACCTCTCAACAAGAGCTACACAACAAAAGATCATGTCATAAGGGTCATCAGGTGTCTTCCTGAAAGTTGGATGCCTTTAGTGACTTCAATAGAGCTCACGAGAGACGTTGAGAATATGAGTTTAGAAGAACTCATCAGCATTTTGAAATGCCATGAGCTGAAGCGCTCAGAGATGCAAGATCTGAGGAAAAAGTCCATAGCCTTGAAATCCAAATCTGAAAAGGCTAAGGTTGAGAAGTCAAAAGCTCTTCAAGCTGAAGAAGAGGAATCTGAAGAAGCGTCAGAAGATTCTGAAGATGAGCTGACTCTGATCTCCAAGAGACTCAATCGCATCTAGAAGCACAGGCAGAGCAAATGCAAAGGCTCTGGAAAGGCAAAAGGAAAGTATGAGTCCTCAGGCCAGAAGAAGTCATCAATCAAGGAAGTCACATGTTTTGAGTGCAAAGAATCAGGGCACTACAAAAGTGACTGTCCAAAGTTGAGGAAGGACAAGAAGCCAAAGAAGCACTTCAAGACCAAGAAGAGTCTGATGGTGACATTTGATGAATCAGAGTCAGAGGATGTTGACTCTGATGGTGAAGTCCAAGGACTCATGGCCATTGTCAAAGACAAAGGAGCAGAGTCAAAGGAAGCTGTTGACTCTGACTCAGAATCAGAAGGAGATCCTAACTCAGACGATGAAAATGAGGTATTCGCTTCTTTCTCTACCTCTGAACTGAAACATGCATTGTCTGATATCATGGATAAGTATAACTCCTTATTGTCTAAGCATAAGAAGCTGAAAAAGAACTTATCTGCTGTTTCCAAAACTCCTTCTGAACATGAGAAAATTATTTCTGATTTGAAAAATGATAATCATGCTTTGATCAATTCTAACTCTGTGCTTAAGAACCAGATTGCTAAGTTAGAAGAAATTGTTGCCTGTGATGCCTCTGATTGTAGAAATGAATCTAAGTATGAAAAGTCTTTTCAAAGATTCCTAGCTAAAAGCGTGGATAGAAGCTTAATGGCTTCAATGATCTATGGCGTAAGCAGAAATGGAATGCATGGCATTGGCTATTCTAAACCAATTAGAAATGAGCCCTCTGTGTCTAAAGCTAAATCCTTGTATGAATGCTTTGTTCCCTCTGGTACCATATTGCCTGATCCTGTACGTGCTAAAGTTGCTAAAAACCCTCTTAAAAAGGGATCCTTCTCTATGACTAAATATCATGCAAATATTCCTTTAAAATATCATGTTGAGACACCCAAGGTGATCAGAACCTCTGGGGTAACTAACAAGAGAGGACCCAGAAAGTGGGTACCTAAGGACAAGATTATCTATGTTGCAGATATCCTTGATAGCTCCACTGAAACACCAATCATGGTATCTGGACAGTGGATGCTCGCGTCACATGACGGGAGAAAGGCGTATGTTCCGAGAGCTGAAACTTAAGCCTGGAGGTGAAGTTGGCTTTGGAGGAAATGAAAAGGGTAAAATTGTTGGTACTGGTACTATTTGTGTAGATAGTAGTCCATGCATTGATAATGTGTTATTGGTAGACGGCTTAACACATAACTTATTGTCTATAAGTCAATTAGCTGACAAGGGTTATGATGTTATATTCAATCAAAAGTCCTGCCGGGCTGTAAGTCAGATCGATGGCTCTGTTCTGTTTAACAGCAAGAGGAAGAACAACATCTATAAGATCAGATTATCTGAGTTGGAGGCTCAGAATGTGAAGTTCCTTCTGTCTGTTAATGAAGAGCAGTGGGTATGACATAGACAGTTAGGGCATGCAAGTATGAGAAAGATTTCTCAGCTGAGCAAGCTAAACCTTGTCAGGGGCTTACCCAATCTGAAGTTCGCTTCAGACGCTCTTTGTGAAGCATGTCAGAAAGGCAAATTCACAAAAGTCCCTTTCAAGGCAAAGAATGTTGTCTCAACCTCAAGGCCGTTGGAACTTCTGCATATCGACCTTTTTGGACCAGTGAAAACTGAGTCTATAGGTGGCAAGAGATATGGGATGGTTATCGTTGATGACTATAGCCGCTGGACATGGGTAAAGTTTCTAACCCGCAAGGATGAGTCTCATGCTGTGTTCTCTACCTTCATTGCTCAAGTGCAAAACGAGAAGGCTTGTAGGATTGTGCGTGTCAGAAGTGACCATGGTGGAGAGTTTGAGAATGACAAGTTTGAGAGTCTGTTTGATTCCTATGGAATTGCACATGATTTCTCTTGTCCCAGAACTCCTCAACAAAATGGTGTTGTTGAGAGGAAGAACAGAACTCTTCAGGAGATGGCTAGAACCATGCTCCAAGAAACTGGCATGGCTAAGCACTTTTGGGCAGAGGCAGTAAATACAGCATGTTACATTCAGAACAGAATCTCTGTGAGACCAATTCTGAATAAGACTCCTTATGAATTGTGGAAGAACATAAAACCCAACATTTCTTATTTTCATCCTTTTGGCTGTGTTTGTTATGTTCTCAATACTAAGGATAGATTGCATAAATTTGATGCTAAGTCTTCTAAGTGTCTATTACTCGGTTACTCTGAGAGATCTAAAGGTTTTAGATTTTATAATATTGATGCTAAGACTATTGAAGAATCTATTCATGTTAGATTTGACGATAAGCTTGACTCTGACCAGTCAAAGCTAGTTGAAAAGTTTGCAGATTTAAGCATTAATGTTTCTGACAAAGGCAAAGCTCCAGAGGAAGATGAGCCAGAGGAAGATGAACCAGAGGAAGAAGCTGGTCCCTCTAACTCACAAACTCTGAAGAAGAGCAGAATCACTGCAGCTCACCCTAAGGAATTGATTCTGGACAACAAAGACGAACCAGTCAGAACCAGATCTGCCTTCAGACCCTCTGAAGAGACCTTGCTCAGTCTGAAAGGATTGGTGTCCTTAATTGAACCCAAGTCCATAGATGAAGCTCTTCAAGACAAGGATTGGATTCTGGCCATGGAAGAAGAACTGAATCAATTTTCCAAGAACGATGTTTGGAGCTTAGTGAAGAAGCCTGAGAGTGTCCATGTTATTGGAACGAAGTGGGTATTCAGAAACAAGCTGAATGAGAAAGGAGATGTAGTCAGAAACAAGGCAAGGCTAGTTGCTCAAGGCTACAGCCAGCAGGAAGGAATAGACTACACTGAAACATTTGCTCCAGTAGCAAGACTGGAGGCAATCGGACTGTTGATCTCTTTCTCAGTAAATCACAACATAGTTCTACATCAGATGGACGTAAAGAGTGCCTTCCTAAATGGTTATATCTCAGAGGAAGTCTATGTTCATCAACCCCCAGGTTTTGAAGATGAGAAGAAACCAGACCATGTGTTCAAATTGAAGAAATCACTCTACGGTCTGAAGCAAGCTCCCAGAGCATGGTATGAGAGACTTAGCTCATTCCTTCTGGAGAATGAGTTTGTAAGGGGTAAAGTAGATACAAATCTTTTTTGCAAGACTTATAAAGATGATATCTTAATTGTGCAAATTTATGTTGATGATATTATATTTGGTTCTGCTAATCAATCTCTATGCAAAGAATTTTCTGAGATGATGCAGGCTGAATTTGAGATGAGTATGATGGGAGAATTAAAGTACTTTCTGGGAATACAAGTTGATCAAACACCAGAAGGAACATATATCCATCAGAGCAAGTACACTAAAGAACTTCTGAAGAAGTTCAATATGCTGGAATCTACAGTGGCCAAAACTCCAATGCATCCTACATGCATTCTGGAGAAAGAAGATAAAAGTGGTAAAGTATGTCAGAAGCTCTATCGTGGCATGATAGGTTCACTTCTATACTTAACTGCATCTAGGCCAGACATACTATTTAGTGTTCATTTATGTGCTCGTTTCCAATCAGATCCAAGGGAAACCCACTTAACTGCTGTTAAGAGGATCCTAAGGTATCTGAAAGGCACCACTAACCTTGGCTTGATGTATAAGAAAACATCAGAGTATAAGCTTTCAGGTTACTGTGATGCTGATTATGCTGGAGATAGAATAGAGAGAAAAAGTACTTCTGGAAATTGTCAATTTCTGGGAAGCAATCTAGTCTCATGGGCAAGCAAGAGGCAATCAACCATTGCACTATCAACTGCAGAGGCAGAATATATCTCAGCAGCAATATGCAGCACTCAGATGCTCTGGATGAAACATCAGCTGGAGGATTATCAGATCCTTGAGAGCAATATCCCAATTTATTGTGATAACACTGCTGCAATCTCGTTGAGCAAGAATCCTATCTTGCATTCAAGGGCAAAGCACATTGAGGTAAAGTATCACTTCATTAGAGATTATGTGCAGAAGGGCGTACTTCTTCTGAAGTTTGTTGATACTGACCATCAATGGGCAGATATCTTTACAAAGCCCTTAGCTGAAGATAGATTTAATTTTATTCTGAAAAATCTAAGCATGGACTTTTGTCCAGAGTGAAGATGGATCAGAACCTCTGACTATGATACTTCTTGATCAGAAGATGTCTAGTCCAGAAGGTAACTCAATCAGAGTGTGTGTACCCACTGGTACTGACTCTGAAGCTGAGACAACAACACGTGTGTCAGTATTTCTGATGCATAGTTCCTTGTGCCCGTGTGACAGTCTGTTATGATTGCGTGTAGATGTGCTTCTCTCCTGTGTGTGATTTGTGTATTTACTGTTACTATCTATCTTTAATTTTCAACCGTTGATCTTAAAGTGCTTTTTGAATCAACAACTGTTATTTGTTAAAACCCACTATACACACACGATCTCTTTCACTTCCGGTTTTTACTCTCGCTCTCTCTGCTTTTCAAAACCGCTTTTCTCGATTTCTCTCTCGATCTCTCTTCCTCTTCCAACCTTCATCTTCTACCTCAAACCTTTAACCGCTTCAAAAATGGTGAGACAAACCAGAAGATCTACTGCAGATGCACCCCAGTTCCCTCACATGGTAGTTGGTCTAGCAACGGGTCAAAGGGGCCCTGAGAATCCGACACAAGATCAAGTTCAAGCTCAAGACCAGAGTGTTCCAATTGCAGAACGGGGCTGTGCCGTTCACTGTGTATATGCTCCTGAGGAACTCCAAGTCCTGGCAGAATGGAGATTCGACCTCGACAACCTGGCTACAAATGGGTATGATCTTCGTCCTGAAGTCCAAGCTCAAGGTTGGGGAAATTACTTCAACAGACTTCGAGGACCGGTGTATGATAGATTAGTCAAGGAATTCTGGAAGCACGCCGACTGCGATGATACTCAGGTGGTATCTCACATTCTCGGAAGAAAGATCATCATCACAGAGAAGTCTTTCGTGAATTTGCTGGGTGCAGACACTGCTTATGGGTATCGTTTCCAACTCACGGAATCGAAGCTGAAACCCAGCACCAAGGATACAATCAACCAGGCCCTGTACACCACTTACAAACCGGGCAAGACGAGTTACAAGGTGATGGACCTTCATCCCAAGCTCAGGATCTGGCACAAAATTCTGCTACACTGCATAAACCAGAGACCAAAGGGCAGTTCTCCAGACTACATCAACTTCAACCAGAAGGTGATGTTGTTCTTCATCAAAGACCAGAAGAAGATCTGCCTTCCCTACTTCCTGTTCTCCTACTTGAAGGAATGCATCCGGAAGTCTCGCACCACTGCCTCCATCAAGTCAGCAATCAAATATATCCCCTTTGGGAGACTGCTCTCAGACTTTCTCATTGAAAGCAACCTGGTGCAAGATCTGGTCAATGCTGGATGTGTAGAGGATCTGAGCACCATGGTCAGTGATGTCTTCACTGCAAATTCTCTGAAGAAGATGGGTTTGGTCCAGAAGAAGATTGCTCCTGCTCGTGAAGACACATCTTCTGAGATCAGAAGTAGAAGGATGCCTCTGAATGACTACCCTCTGTGGACACAGGCAGACAATCCTGACGCCATTAGGTGCTATGTTGATGACCTAAGGGCTCAAGGATTCGAAATTGATCTTGATGATTTCGTCAGCAGACTGCCGCCAGCTCCAGAGTTTCCTTCTCCTCCCAAGAAGAAAGCTCAGAGGAAGATGGTACTGGACGAATCTTCTGAGGAATCCGATGTCCCTCTGGTCAAAAAGAAGAAGAGAAAGCCTGATGATGGTGATGATAGTGATAATGAGGATGGTCCTCCTAAGAAGAAGAAGAAGCAGGTCAGAATCGTGGTGAAGCCTACTCGGGTGGAACCAGCTGCTGAAGTGGTCAGAAGGACTGAACCTCCTGCCAGAGTGACTAGATCATCAGCACATTCAAGTAAGCCTGCACTTGCTTCTGATGATGATTTGAATTTATTTGATGCACTCCCTATATCTGCCATGCTCAAACACTCCTCAAATCCCCTCACTCCTATTCCTGAATCCCAACCAGCTGCACAAACCACCTCTCCACCACATTCCCCAAGATCTTCATTCTTTCACCCTTCCCCTACTGAAGCACCTCTCTGGAATTTGCTTCAGAACCAACCCTCTAGATCAGAAGAACCTACCTCTCCCATCACCATTCCATACAACCCACTCGAACAACCAGAGCCTACCCACACAGAACATGAACCCAGAACCTCTGATCACTCTGTCCCAAGAGCATCAGAACGTCTGGCTCTCAAACCCACGGATACAGACTCTTCCACAGCCTATACACCCGTATCCTTCCCAACCAATGTTGCTGATTCTTCTCCCTCCAATAACTCTGAATCCATTAGAAAATTCATGGAGGTCAGAAAAGAAAAGGTGTCTACCTTAGAGGAATATTACCTCACTTGTCCAAGCCCTAGGAGATATCCTGGCCCTAGACCTGAACGTCTAGTTGACCCAGATGAACCTATCTTGGCCAATCCTTTACAAGAGGCAGACCCTTTGGCTCAACAAGCTCACCCTGCCCCTGACCAACAAGAGCCTATTCAACCAGAACCCGAACAATCAGTGTCTAACCAATCCTCGGTTAGATCACCCCATCCTCTGGTTGAAACTTCAGACCCTCACCTTGGAACCTCTGAACCCAATGCTCAACCGTTTAACATTGGTTCTCCACAAGGTGCCTCTGAAGCTCATAGCAGCAATCACCCAGCCTCTCCTGAAAACAACCTCTCCATAATTCCTTATACTCACCTCCAACCCACATCTCTCTCTGAGTGCATCAATATTTTCTATCATGAAGCCTCTTTGAGGCTCCGCAATGTGAACGGTCAGACTGACCTCAGTGAGAATGCTGAACGTGTGGCTGATGAGTGGAACAATCTGGGCACTTGGCTAGTGGCTCAAGTTCCAATTATGATGCAGCTCCTGCATACAGAGGGAAGTCAGAGGATTGAGGCTGCCAAGCAAAGGTTTGCTCGAAGGGTGGCTCTTCATGAACAAGAATAGAGACACAAGCTTCTTGAAGCTATTGAAGAAGCCAAGAGAAAGAAAGCTCAAGCAGAAGAAGCTGCACGTCAAGCAGCAGCTCAAGCTGAACAAGTCAGACTAGAGGCAGAGCGACTTGAAGCTGAGGCTGAAGCTCTTAGATGCCAAGCACTTGCACCAGTTGTGTTTACTCCTGCTGCTTCTGCTTCCATTCCAGATTCTCAAGCTGCTCAGAATGTTCCTTCCGGTTCTGCTCAGTCAAGCTCATCCAGACTCGACATCATGGAACAGCGTCTTGACATTCATGAATCCATGCTCATTGAGATGAAGCACATGATGATGGAACTTCTGCGACGAACTGACAAACCTTAGATTTAGGATCTCTTCGTTTTTCTTTTTCTTTAACGTTGTTTTATTTTTGGTTAAACTCTGTTTCTTTTTATTTATTTATTCTACTTTGTTCGTTTGTGATTATCCCTGCATATCTATATATATTTGTGTCACATATGTTTGCAAAAATCTTTTTATTCATCATATTTTTATGTTTACATCATACATTCTTTCCCTAAAATCTAGAATGGAGGATCCCTCCTCATTCTTCTGCACTCCTGGCGCTGCTCTGACCTATCCTTCTCCAGACGCTCCAGTACATGCTGGATGTTGCTGAGCCTGTCCTTTAGCTCATCCCTCTCCAGAATCTCTTCTGCAGTCTTGAGCTTCTCTTCCAAACTTTCTTTTTCTTCCAGCAGCTTGAGTTCAAGCCGGCTGAGTTCTTGCACCTCCTCCACGAAGGCAAGAAATTCCCTCAGGTCTCTCTTCACCTCTGGACGCAGGTCCTCTTCCAGCAGTGTCCGTGTCAGCTCCGCGATGGTCGTTGTACCCTCTGGATGCCTGATGTTCAGGAACAAGTCCTCCTCAAAGGCCTTCTTCCTCAGCTCTTCTAGTGCTACGATGTATGATGCCATTTTTTTTTTCCTTACTGAAAATTGTTCGAGGTGTGAAGCTTACCTTTCTCTCCAACGCTTTATATAGGCTTCACTTTCTCTCTGAAAGTTAATGCTCCTACGGTTTCTCGAGGTTAAGTTCTTGGTAACTGACCCTTCTCTTTACTCACTTGACCGGTGGTAAACGTTCTTCTCTTGCATTAACTCTTCTATTTATTTCGCCTAACTCTGATTCTTGCATCATTTTCATTTCCTTTAAACTTAGACCTTCTCTAAGGGGAGTACCTTGTACTTCAAGCTAAGTTTTTCACACCCCAAGCTTTTTGCTTATGACAAAAAGGGGGAGTAAACCCAGTTTTTGATGTGTAAGATGTGTTAGTGTGATTTACTTTTCTTTTGGAGATTTTAAGAGTTCCACCTTCATGACCATAGATGTGTCACTGGGCAAATACAAGGAATACATTTCACTTCTTCTGAAGTGATTATAAGTTGACTCTGATACCCAAGACTCTGATACCTTGTCCATGACTCTGATTACTTATGCGCTCTGATTACTCGATTTTCATCTATGTCATAAGTTTTTCACTCTGAACTCTTATATTATTTAGCTCAGAATCTAGACTTTACTAACGTTTTCATCAAGTATTAGATTCAGGGGGAGCTAAGCTCAGAATCAAGCAGTGACTTGAATTCAGAATGAGCAAGATAAACTATTCACATAAGGATAAGTCTTATTCTATATCTCTAAACTCTGAGTGAATTCAGTTTAATGTTTAAGAATTGTTCATCAAAAATCTTAGTTTTGTCATCATCAAAAAGGGGGAGATTGTAAGATCAAGTTTTGATCTAGTAGTACAACTCTATGTTTTGATGATTACAAGTTAACCTTTTGATATGAACAATTGTGGTACTCTAACGTGTTTTTCTGAGTGTGCTATTTGCAGGTTCTGACCTCAACTCAATCTCACACAAATCAGAAGCACTGTGTATAAAGAGTGACCCAAGCAACGCTTTCGCATTCACCATGTTCAGTATGAACAGTGGAAAAGCTTCAGAAGTTCTGAAGTTATACAAACTCTGATGTGGACTCAGTCACTAGAAGCTCTGAAAATCCAGAAGTTCTGATAACCAAGAAACACTGAAGGTTCAGATGTTCTGATGGTGTAGAAGACTCTGAAGATCCAGAAGCTGAATAGTGGAAACTCTGAAGTCCAGAAGCAAGAAACTCTGAAGGCCATGTTCTTCCCTCTGAGTTCAGAATCAGAAGATACAATGGTCAGAGGATCTGTGCTTTCCCTCTGACTCTGATCAACCGGCTTCACAAGTTCCAATATGAAGCATTCCCCTGATCAGAAGTCTCCTAGGTTTAAAGGTCGCGTCGCTATCCAAGTACAAAAGCTACTGTACCTTCCTGACGACCTACCTAACGTTCTCAGCGACAGCAGAAGCTGGATTTTCCAGAACTGCCCTCCAACGGTAGCATTTCCCATGCATCGCTCAACCCTAATCCTTGGAGTATATAAAGAGGCTGAAGACTGAAAGAAACGGCTAGAAGCATTCACATACGCAAGACATATTCAAAAATCTTCTAAGTTTTCTTTCATCTGAAATTCATTGAGTTTACTATTAGCTTTTTAGAAGCAAATCTCTTGTAAACAATTCCTTGATAAACAGTTTGTTTAGTTCCTTTAGGAGATCAAGGTTGATCGGATCCTAGAGAAGACTAAGAGAGTGAATCTTAGTGTGAGCTAAGTCAGTGTAATTGTTAGTCACTTGTAGGTTTCAAGTGCAGTTGTAACTCTTACCTGATTAGTGGATTGCCTTCATTCTAAGAAGGAAGAAATCACCTTAACGGGTGGACTGGAGTAGCTTGAGTGATTTATCAAGTGAACCAGGATAAAATCCTTGTGTGCTTTTCTATCTCTTATCTTTAACACTTAAGTTCTCGAAAGATTTGTCAAAATCTTTAAGGTGGAAGTTTTATACTGAAAACGTTATTCAAACCCCCCCTTTCTACCGTTTTTCATACCTTCAATTGGGAATGTGACACCTGGGGCTGACGAGGGCGGGGAGTGATCGCCGATGCAGTGAGGCATAGACAAGTAGCTGCTCCTGACAGACTTCTAGGCGGAGGGACACCTGAATGAACCGATCTCGCACCCGAACAGGAAGTATTCCGAGACTATATATGTATGAGACTATGCAGTTGAGGAGGGCATAAAAGATTTTGATTGGTACTACTCATGACAACAAGATGCATCTTCTTTTCGGGAGCCCAATTCATAAAAAGTCAAAGGTTAAGTGTGCTTGCCTTGGAACAATATTGGGATGGGTGACCTCATGGAAAGTTTTCCCCGGGAAGTGCGTGAGTGAGGACAAAGCACACTAAAAAGACTCGTGTCATTACCGTAAGACCAGTCATCAGATCGGGATGTTACAAAAATCAGCCTTCATATCTTGTAAGATGAATTCCTATCTTGAATCAAACATTCATCTTTGTTATCCTTATCTTAAGATAAATGGGTGCTAAAATCTATGTTTGGCTATTGTACTTATCATCTTTAGAAAAAATTCAAACATATTGTAATTATCATAATCAGTTTCAACAATAGACTGATCGACAGTTCGACACACTTGTCACCTTAGCTTCTCAAAAGTTTAATTATTCATTTGACATGTTTGGACCGATATTGCAGAACTTCCTATCAAACATTGTCAAACGTACAACTGCAGGACTATCATGAAATGCTACAGCTCAAAACTGTTGATCATGTTGCACTTCACGTCTTCATCATCAAATATCTGAAGATCTGTAAATTTACTTGGTTTGTATGACAAAAAAAATTAGAAGACAATGTAGAAAAAACATAGTTATGTCCAAGCTTCAACGCACTAAGAAAGCTCCTATTTTTCACATTTGACACATTTGCAACACTATTGGTGTCAATGTTTAGGTGCTACTATAGAATCTCCTCATTCCAAGTGTAAGACCCAAGTTTTTAAGCTTAGAATAAGTGGAAGAGATTTCCATTTACGATTAGGCTTGATGTATTGTGAAAGGAAACCTGAACAAGAGTTTACCAAATGAAATAAATTTATGAAGGAGAAAGTTCAGGAAAAGTCAAAGGATCGTATCGAAGTCGATAAAAGTTATAGCACGATCGTTATACGCTTAAACCTAGGTCAGAAACCCTAGTATATAGCTAATTTTCAC